>NW_024423319.1:21013727-21051855 GCF_017311325.1 Ursus maritimus
CCCTTCTGATAAAATGTCCTCTTTTGCTTTCAATCACATGGTGATGTCATGTTCATTTCTCACATGAATGGGACCACTCTTCATTTTCACTTTGCCAGTGGGCCCCTCACCCATCCTCCCTTCCAGTGGCACTGTATGGAATGCAAGGGTGAAGTCAACATGGAAAGAGATACCATTTTAGGAATGCAGTGATTACATCCTAGGGAGCTCAAGAGAGGACATGGTGGGAAGACGTGCTGTTCTACATTTATGCTATAAAATGCCAAACAGGACATTGAATATGACCAGAAAACAACTTACCATTCACATGTTCCTGCGTACTTTGGGGAAGGCTTGAATTTGTGGTCATGATCAACAAAGCACAGTAACAATGTCTGACAGTCAGTCGGTAGCCGGTGCCTGCACGTGGCCCAATGGATAATGGCAGCGTCATGAGTAATGGTGTAGCCAGTACGAAGTTCGTGGTGTCAAGGACCTGCGGAGCCAAGAAGCTCTAGAGTGCTCCAACACCAGCAGGTTCTGAAGAGCCATGGCACGTGGGCAACAGCAGCAATGCTTCCTTTTGCTCTCCATGGGGAGATACGGAAGCATCCATGCACAGTTCATTGGACAATAGGGAACATGAAAAGGTAGTTCCTGGACTGAACAGGAAGACGTGGAGCCTGAACCCTACAGGAACCCACACACGCACTGATGGGGCAGTAAACAGACAGGGAAGTCTTTCTTTTCTCCCTATTGTGCTGTTAGGCAACAAGTCCCTGTCTGTCACATGGGCCCATGCATTTTGTCATACAGGCTTTCATTAAATTCTTTATATAGACAGGGCCCCACTACTGGTCACACCGGCGGCTGTGACCTATGCCGGAGCTATGCATGCAGCTCAGAACAGGGGAGAACTTCCCTGTGGGTTGCCATCTCTCCTGCACACCGTTCGTGCTTCTTCTGTGATCTCTGTGAGCTACCTTTTAAATGTGAAATTTGTTTTCCAACGTGGCTCTCCTTTGTAAGGCTCTCCGTGGAGCGGCTCGGTCGTGCTGTTTGCTGAGCCTTGTCCCAGGTCACGGCAACCTGCCTGTTAGGCACAGCCTTGTCTCTCTGGGGGCCTCCTGGAGCCACCTCTGTCAGTCAGACATCATTAGCCGGCATCACTGGTATCTTAAAATGAAAAATGAAATGGCCTTTGCATGAAAAAGAGTGGAATTCTCATCCCTGCCCAAGTTCTCATTTAATGAGTGCTTTTTGGACCACAGCAAACACTCCCTGCAGAGGGCGCTCTGTCGACGTGGCCTCTGCCCACCTCGTGCCAGAAGCCGCACTCTTCCACGTCCACATCCACGAGAGGTGTGGTCCACTCTTCCATATGCAGAAACAGGCACGGGGGAGAAGGAGCTAGAGAGCAGGGCGGCCACCTCCGGCTGAACCTTTCACAGAGCCCTGTGTTCAGCGCCACTCAGAGCAATTCATCCATCTGTTCATTTGTCCAGTCAGCAGACAGCACGCGAGACCCTGGGCAGGGCAACGGGGACACAGCGACGAGCAGAACCCTGTCCTGACAAAGTCTGCACACACAACCACTCAGGTCCTACGGTCTGGGGTCGGAGGGGTGGCTAGTCACCCATTTTAAAGGATGTGGCATGAACATGAAATAGAACAGTGGTTCCTGAAGTGTGGTCCGTGGACCATAGGAGTCCCGAGAAAAGTCTCTGTCTTCTTCACTGTGGTGACATCTGCACCGACAGAGGTTCAAGGTGCTGGCCCCCGAGCCTGAATCCAGCCAGCGGCCCACACCGTGCTCGTAGTTTCCCTCGTCTTCACTGCTACACATTTGTAGTTAGCAAAAAAAGAAAAAGTTTCATTTAAGAAATTCTTTGATGAATTAGAAAAACAAACACTAATTTTATTAAAGCTCAGACCTCGCACGTGTATCTTTTTAACATTTGGTGCAACGAAGTGGGAGCTGCGTATGAAGCATTTATTCCTTCCCACGGCACCGTGGTTGACTCCGGGAAGATCAGTTTCGCAATTGAGCTGTGATTTGAACCGGCCGAATTTCTTTTTTCACAGAACTCCATTCTTACTTGAAAGAACGAGGGACAAACTATGGTTATTTAGAGCAGGGCATTTAGTAGAGATTTTCTTGAAAATGAACAAAGTGAGCCCATCAGGGAAAGCAACTGACAGTCATTTCTCTTTTCCGGTGATAAAAGTTGAGCTATCAGGCAAAAATTACAATTTTGGAAAACCTGAATCCACTACCGTGAACTTGCCAGTTCCCCAGTCCTTGAAGACTTTTCCCAGCAGACAGGCGGTAATATTAAGATAACTAATGCCCAGTGTTGCCAAATCATGACTGCTTAAAAGATCCATTCAAAGGGCAAGAAAGACCAGTGGATTTTAATATAGCAGACTAGAAAATGTTCATTGATAGGGTTTTCTATCTTTATGACTAACCTTTTAACAAACTTCCTCTTGTTGAGATTTTCACGTTGTATCGAAGAAGAGCCACAATTCCCTGAAAAGTCTATTAACAGAGCTTTCCCTTTTCCAAATGCATGTCTACGTGCATTTTCTTCGTATGCCTTCAACTGTAACAACATATTGCAACAGATTCAACCTTTCGTTAAGACAATATTAAAAATTTTGCAAATCTGTCAAGCAACGCAACCCCTCTCACTAAATTGTTTTCTTTTGGAAAATACAGTTACTTCTCTTTAACAATATGTTATTGATGTTACCAGGTACTGGCTTTATTTTAAAGTGAATGGACACATTCATATAGCTCAAAATTCTCAGTTTTCATTTCTAACATGGTAGATGAGGCTAGACATAACCCATATAAACACACGCAATCAGTTTTAGGAATATGAGAGGACCCTGAGACCGAAAGGCTTGAGATCTGCTGCTGTAGAGGCTACGGCCACATTAACGGCCCCAGGTCCCCAAGCCCAGGTTTTGTGTGAACCTCTCATCTGTCTTTCCTTGAGGAGGGGAGCCTGTGGCGTTCGTTTTCATATCCTGTGTCCAGTGCGGTGCCTGGCCCCCAGCAGGTGTCCGGTGACTACTGAGCTCATGAAAGCACGAATGGATAAGACCCCGGAGCATTTCAGAGAAGATGGGGGCTGGGAAGTCAGGCAGAGCCGTTCGATCCCGTGCGAAGCCAGACCGGGGTGGAACTAAACCATGGGATTGTACCTGAAGACCCCATCCACTTCCTTCCGAAGGAGGGCCCGCTGTCAGGGTTTACCGCCCTGGCTTCTCTCGGTCAGCCAGGCTGAGCCATGGATCCCCTGGGGAAGGATTGTTACAGGACGGGAAACCTCAACTGATGTGTTTTTCTTGGCTCCGTAGCAATGACCCAATTTAAAGGGAGGCGAGCATTGTCCTGGCTGCTGCCGCCCTACCCACGGGGCTCAGGAAGGTCTGCGAAGCAGCCTGTGTGGACACGTGCCTATGAGTGGAACCCACTCGGCAACAGAAAGGGCTTTACGCTCTGCCAGCATGGTTCATTTAATCCTGTCTGGCCGGACTTTGCATGTGTCATGCACACTCTGCTACAGCCATTGTCATGTGCAACAGACCAGATACGTTGGTCACTCTCCTGCACAGACGAGCCAAGGAACCCTGTCGTTCCTTCCATACAGGTGCCCACAGGCCACTACAATAGAAAGATTTGTAATGGTTCTACCAGGCCAGAGCCTGGCACCCCAGACAACGGGAATTTTCTAATTAGAGAGACACGAACGTCCCAGTGGACTTTAAAATATTAACGCGGAGCCGTAAATGTTTTGGTGCGTTTGGAATTCGGGCTGCTGTTTGATGGGGCAGTGGCAGAAGTCTGCCTGACGCCCACAGGAATTTGATCAATTGAGAACTACGCCCCCAGCTTTCTAGGCCAGAGAGCACTGCCAGATCTGCCCCATTCCTGCACATTCTTCCAACTGACTGTTTCCAAATTAGCACAAGTGTGTGCTTTTTAATATCCTCCCCACCATGAATTTCCTGCTTTATAATCTTAATGTCTTCCGTATGAGGGAGACCTTCATTTTTCCACCCCTACTCTTGGACTAACTGGGTCCTAACAAGCTCCCAGAAATCCACTGGGGATCAGCTCTCTGCCTTGCCCTTCTGTGGTCCCCCAACCCCTCTCTGGATGTGTGCCCTTTAGTGGCCATTGACTTTTTTTTTTTTTTTTGCCTGGGGAAAGACCTTGGTTGCTCTCACGTGTCCCTCTGTAGTGACCCGGAATGAGTGAAATGGGCTAGAGATTCAGATGTGTGTCTTCGGGCTGGGTCTCCAACTCTCAGGATATGCGGAGGGGAGGAGGCCCCACATCTTTGAGCTTCCCATGCCTCACACGGGACTTGTGAGGGACATCTGGGGCTCCACATGGCCAGAGACCTCAAGATATCATTTTGTGTTCAAATGGGACATGACAGCCTGTTGGCCTAAGGGACCTTCTGGGGAAGCTTAGCTTTCTCCTTTGAAAGATGGCAGCCATGGTGAGGCTCTGGGAAGGGAAGTGGGAACCAGGCAGAGGCGGAGGTAGGACAGTTCAGGTTAACAGTCACTTCCAGAGCGTCAACTCCAGGCCAGGCCTTTGTACTAATTGCCAGGAAGAAGATGAAGAACACAAAAAGTCTGATTTTGAGTCTGATTTTGAGTCTGATTTTGCCTGGGTCAAGAGAGTGGTGTGGGCAAAGGAAGTCACAAGGCAGTTCTGGAACAACGGAATGTGGTCGGTGTGTACAGCCAGAGAGGAGTGCGTGTGAGTGCGCATCAGAAGGGCACGTGGCGACTGGGGTGGCCAGAGCGAAGACGCACGAGACTCAGCTGCAACAAGGAGTTTCTTGGGTTAGGCATTTCTCCTCCAGGTAGCTTTTCCTGAACCGTGTTTCCCGGAACATGAACATTTCATTCTGAGGAGCGTGTGCCCTTCGGTCACGGTGGAAGGAAGGACCGTCTCTACTCCAGGCCGGCACCGACCCTCCCCACTCACCTTTCACACTTACTACCCGTGTTCGGGATGGGCGAGTGCATTCTGTGCACTGCCCGTTTTCTTCACTGGATGTTGTGTTCTCAGTGATGTATTCTCAACATCTAGACGATTCTCAGCACAAAGGAGCACCCAATGAATAGCCGCCGAGTGAACGATGCTCATGGTTGTTAACCATAAACAGCTTTCCCTTTCCGGAGATTTCTCTGTCCTTAATAGCAGGCGGGGGATGAGAGTGGCTTAGACAGGGTGGAGGCAGAGGCCGTGGGGGGAGGGGGGCCTCTGGCTCATACCCGAGGTGGTGTCGATAGGGCTGCTTGATGGATTGGCTAGGAAGGATTATGGAAAGGAGAAAATCAAGGACAACGTGTGTGTGTGTGTGTGTGTGTGTGTGTGTGTGTGAGAGAGAGAGAGAGAGACAGAGACAGAGACAGAGAGAGACAGAGAGTTGAGCCCCTGGGTTGACTCACGGAGATCTAAGGGAGTTGATGACTGGTTGAATGAGAAGGGAGAGGACAGCTGGAGGGCAAGGCAGGACCAGGTCATCCAGACCTTATCAAGTCACACGAAGGCGTCTGGACTTTATCCTGGGGTGATGAGGAGTCTTTCGAGGATCCTAAGTCAGGGCAGCACGCTCGGACTGCCTGTGAGCAAGATGCCTCTGGCTCGGGACACAGGGGACCGGGCAGGAGCAGAGGTGGGAGAAAAGGCGGGAGGCTGTTCTGCAGAGCAAGGACGGAGAACAGGGTGCCTCAGAGTTTGCCCGGCGGGTGCCCGTCCCGCCACCCAAGCCCCCGGGGGTCGGATCCCTTCCAGGCCCCCGTGGCCGCTGTCTTCACACTGCCTTGCGGAGGCCCCTGGCACGCTGGGCTCCTCACTCACAGTTGGCTGTGGCGGGGCCGCCGGCGGCACCTTCACTGCATCCCCAGTCCCCACTGCTGCCCCTTAGCCGTGGTTCAACGTCACCTTGCTGTGGCTCAGCCAGTCCCAGCCTGGGCACCAGGCAGAGCTCACTCCTTTGGAAGAGAATAAGCAGTCGCCAAACAGCGGGCCGCTGCAAGGTGCGGAGACCGAATTCGCCAGGTCCGGCGGCTCGGTTCGGGGCAGACGGGTCCAGGGGTGCGACTGGCCAGGTGGTGGGGTGGCCGTGGCTGGTGGCGCCTGCGCCCCGGAGCCACAGCCAGCTGCGCACTGGGCCAGCACTTGGCAAGCAGCTACGCCAGGGCCCTCGGTCTGTAGGCAGACACCGAAGCTCCGAGAAGGGTGACACAGGGAGCAGCAAAAGGGGAAGATATGCCTGGAGGGTCTGGACATGTGCCTTTACACCTGTTTCTGCTCCTCCGTCCCCGGGCAGCAGTTTCCCCCTCTGAGCAAGAGGGGCCTGGGGCCGGGATTGAAGGACAGCGCAGAGCCCTTGACTCCTCAGGTTGATCTGAAAAGGCTGAAGCTGCGTCCCTCGCCCCTCCCCGGTGTCACCCCCTCCACGCCGGGCAAGGATGAGGTTCCCCTGGGGCAGCTTCAGACCAGCTCCCAAGGCTCCCACGCTGTGCAAAGAGCATGGGGGAAACAGGCCGGACCCGGCTGCGGGAATCCGTGAGGTGGGGAAAAAACCAATCCCAACCGCTCCAAACATTTACACCTGAGCACAAATAAAATTTTATCCAAACAGCAAACCTGCTAGGCTGCGAGTTTAATAAGCTATTAAACGGCACCATCTGAAACCTGCAATCAAAGCAAAAACACTGTAAAATAAATCAAGAGAGATAAGAAAAGATTTTACATTGTTAAAAGTTTATGCTATTTCTGACTTCCCGAAATGTTACCATTAACTTGGGAGTTAATCAGACTTTTTCATTTACCTGTTGTCTGGAGCCATGAACGAGCACTTGAACAGGGTAAATAAAAAAAGCTAAAGAAGCAATAAACGTGAATGTCACAAGTGGCAATCATCTAGCTTGTGAGGTTTGCGCGTACACAGCGTCGCACAGCTGGAAACAAGCGAATCCTCGGAACACTGTAAATAACCTGCAAGCCCACTCCTAATTAAAGTAGAGCCCTGCTTTCTCATGGGCATTGAATATATGAACCAATTAAGGAAATATCATTTCTTTCCTGAAAAGCCTCTGTTCTCTCCTCTCCCTCCCTCCCCCTTTCCTCCCCTCCTCACCTCTCCTCTCCTCCCTTCCTCACCCCCCTTTCCCTCTCCTCCCCTCTTCTCCTCCTCTCTCCTCTGGCGCTCTCTCTGCTCTTTCTCTCTCTAAAGAATTTCCACCAAAGAGCCGCCCCCGATGTTCCTGAGCTGCAGTAATGAGACATCCCTGCTTTAAGCAAATTTTGCACCTGTAACCTGCAGAAATATAGCCGTAGCATTTGAAAAATTACCTCCATGCTGCACAGTGCCATGAAAATTTATCTTTGAGATGATTTTATTGCATGGTTACCCTAGGCAATTAAATCAATAAATCTTAACTGTCAGGAAGGTTGGCCCCGTGCCAGAAATAAATGAAATGCGCGAAATCAGTAAATAAAAGGTTCCTGACAACTCATTCCAGAAATTATTTAGCAGTTGGGGTTGTGGGGGGTTTTGTGTTTCACTCCCCAGCCTTTATTGACATCCTTTCTGAGAAATGATTATGCTAACAAACACCGCGGCTCCACTACAACGAGGCGGAGTTTGCAGAAGGAAATACAGCCGCTGGCCAGAGGTAGTGGCTGGAGCCTGTGGTGGTGGGGGCCAGGTCTAGGGAGCAGCTCCCAGGTGTTCCACGGAGGGAGGGAGCCTGGTGCTGCTTCCTCCCCTTGGCTACCACATCCTCAGCCCACCGGCCTCGGCCCTGATGGGAGCACCACCCGTGGGTCGTGACTCTGAGGAAGTTCACTGTCTGCCCTTCTGCATTTCTGGAAACAATACCGACACGGCATGTACGTGCGGCGTGGCCGGGGGATAGGCTCACTCTGTTTGTACGAATCGTACTTGGGGCGGCGTATTGCTCCTGGGCTGCGCCCTTTACATTGGCTCGATACTGGGAGGCGCTTTTATTATCCTCATTCTACTGATGAGACAATTGAGACTCAGAAAGGGGAAGTGACCCCTTTGAGAGGACTTGTATGGCCATTCAAGCCAAGGCCAACCTCCTCGTGGCTCTGCCACACAGCACCACTCCTGTCTTTGATGTGGGTCTCATGGACCCAGGGGGCTGGGGACTGAAGCCGGTGTTGGGGCACACTGGTTCTTGCCTTAGCTCACAGGCTTTTTTCTCACCTGAATTTTTTCTCCCTCCCCTGTCCATGGGTACACCTCAGTGAGGGTCAGTTGGGGTGCCCTCACACAGCTGGCGAAGGCTAAATGGCACTGTTGCATGGGGTACGGGCTGATGGAGGTTCGAGGGCCACTGGAGAGTCTTAGCAGGGCTTGTGGCAAGTCCTACCACAGGGCCTCTGCACCTGCTGCTCCCTAGGCCTGGACTGCTCTTCCCTTTCTGCCTTGTCCTACTTTCGGATTTCAGCTCAATCAACACCTCCTCAGTGAAGCCATCCTTGGCTTGCCACCAAACCCCATTACAGGCTCTTACAGCGCCAGCGAATTTTTTCTTCACAGTATTCACCTTCGATGCAATTTCACATGTATTTGTGTCATTATCTGCTGAAGGGCTTTCTCTCTCACTGGCCTGTAAGCTCCATGGGGGGCAGGGCGGGATCCGGTTTTGCTCGCCCGTGAGGCCCCAGGACCTCCTACTGTGCACGCAGTGATATTTGCCTGAGGAGTGGCTGAGGGCAGGTATATCCTCGCCCTCACCCCTTGCTCGGGCTGCTCTAACAACCACACACTTGAACAACAGAAGCGTACTGTCGCCCAGTTCTGGAGACAAGTCCAAGCTCAAGGCTATGGGCAGGGTCGGTCGGTTCCTTCCGAGGGCAGCGAGGGAAGGATGTGCTCCAGGCCTCTCTTCTTGGCGTGGAGATAGCTGTCTTCATGTTCACATGGTGTTCTCCCTGTGTGCAAGTTTGTCTCCACAATCCCCTCTTTGTAAGGACACCAGTCATGTTGGATTGGAAGCCCCCTCGATGAGCCCGTTTTGACTTGATTATGTCTGGAAAGACCCTATCTCCAAAGAAGGTTATATTCTGGGATACTTGACACAGTTAGGGCTCCAACATAGGAATTTCAGGGAGATGCAACTGAATCCATAAGTAGAAGCCACTGACCCGGGGGCAGAAATTCCTTAGGCACCTCAGGGGCAAGCATTTAGGATTATTTTCCAGGTCAGAGCTAAGGAGAATAACAGGTCCATCCCCAACTTGCTCCCACAACCCTACACATTCAAATCCAGTCACCCTGTCCCTGGGGGGATTGTGAAAGGGTCTCTTGCAGCTAGTGGAGGGCTGCCCAGAAGTGTGGAGCTAGATATGAGGCCTCAGGCTTGGCTGTCTCTAGGTCAAGGTCTGCTTTCCTTTCCCTTCCCACCCACTCAATCCTCTCTCCTGCTGCTATTGACCCATTAGCTTCCACAGTGGGGGTTTCCTGAAGGGGTAAAAGCTAAGTCGGTGGAACAGAGATCCCCTATGACCAACGTGGGGGTAGGGGGGTTGCAAGGAAAGAGCCCAGGAGGGGATGCACGGCATGATGGGAAGGGTCAGAAGAGGGCGGAGACTCTAGAGGGACACCGTGGGAGATAAGGCTTGGCCCCACGAAGAGACCATTGCTGCCTGGGGAGCAGGGCTCAGGTCTTCCAAGGAGGGCTTGGGAAGTGGAGACCAGGAAGGGGAGTTGCCCCCTAGGAATCCCAAATCATCTCGGGGCAGCTGCAGCTGCGGTCAGAAGGAAAGAGCTGCTGGGCTGTGCCTGGCCCACCGGGACACCAGGGCCCCTGGGGAGGTGGGCGATGCTGACAGGCAGTCCTTGGAAGGGAAGAGAGGCAACGGTGGGGGTGGGGAGTGTGCTCCTCCTGCTTCCTGACTGGTTCTTCTCTTCGAGCTTCAGCTACTGCACCTCTTTTTATAATGCTTGCTGGCAATTTCCCAGGGCGGGTAATTCCCCATCAGCACATCATGAGCACCAAGGTGGTTATTTTCAAATTAATGGTTTGGAACAAAATACGAGCATCGTTATTGAAGAGGGGCTGGTAGATGGCAAAGGCACAGAGTCTAATAACCAAGTGCGAACTTTGCAGTGACAGCCACAGGATTTCAAAATAATAATAATTTGCATTTTGATAACACCTTTCATCTGACTAATGAGTTTAACACAATTAATTCATTAATTTATTATGCTCCCTTAAGCAGCACAGAAGGAAGTATTGCTTGAAGAATTTTTCTCTTGGAGAAATTAAGGTAGGGAGAAAAGGACCATGTTGGTGGCAGAGCCACAGTTGAAGAAGAGGTCCACTGTTCCAGAGATCACGAAGAGGAGAGGGAAAAGTCTGCTGGGCAGGAGGTGAAGTCTTCTGGTGCTCAGAGGCATGTGGTGGCAGAATTCTGAGGTGGGCTCCAAGATTCCCCCCTCCGCTCTTCATGCCCTGAGTAAAGCCCCCTGGAGTATGGGCACAACCCGGAAAGAGGATGAATGTCACTTGGGTGATTAGGCTACATTATATGGACAAGATGATGGGATGTTGCAGAAATAATTAAGGCCCCTAATCAGTTTGATTTGAGTTCATCAAAATGGAGATTATCCTGGATGGGCTTGACCTAATCCAGCAAGGATTAGGTCAGGCCTAATTTTAAAAGGACCCCCTTTTAAAAGAGGGTCCAGAGGACAGACTCCCTCTCCTGCTGGGCTTGACCAAGCAAGGTAGCATGAGTTCTACAGAGGCAGGGAAGTAAGTGCTGGCAGCAGGCGGAGGGGGGCAGGAAGACTAGTGGGACGTTGTTGAGCTTGTCTGCATGATGCTGATGATGAGAACTTACCTGGTAATGAAATGAAAGAGCCACTTTCACACGGAAGTTCCGAGTGCACTTGAACTAGAGGGGGCCTTAGAGGGCATCCAGTTCAAGGCAACATGCTGAGAGTTTGCCAAGCCACGAAGAAGCACGGAACATCGCTGTGGGGCGTGAATTTGGGTGTCGAAGTGGAAAAGGTAATTTGTATATCAAAACAAACATGGAATTTGCGTGGACTATAACGCAAACTACCCGAAAGTTTTAGGATGAAGCAGGGGTTAAAGGAAGTGTCTACTTTCAGAAATTCTCTTAGGTGATGACTCAGACTTTGGGGGAGGATGGGCAGGAGAAGAGGGTTCCATCCAGAGAAGAACCAGCCTAGTTCCCATATTAGCACCTAGGTCAGAGACAGCATGCCATGCCCTAATCCTTGTTCCCACTGAGCATGGAGCAAAGCTGTTGTCATTCTCATTGCACCCGTAGGACCCTGAGGTCCAGAGAAGCAGTAGTCACAGGGAGTTCGTGCAGAGGTCAGATGTAATCCTAAGTTTCCTCTTTGCCCCCAGCTAAAGGTGTATTCTTTTTTTTTAAGATTGTATTTATTTATTTTCGAGAAAGAGAGAGAGCATGCACGCAAGCAGGAGGGGTGGGGGGGATATGTGAAGCAGACTCTGTACTGAGTGCGGAGCCCGACCTCAAACTCGATCTCACAACCCTGAGACCGTGACCTGAGCCGGAAACGGGAGTCAGCTGCTCAACTAGCTGCCCACCCAGGCGCCGCTCAAGGTTACATTCTAAGGAAGAACTGGCATGTCTTACCTATAAAGGGGTACAATTTGCACTCGACGATTGGTTAGAAATTACAATTGTTTTGTGGATGACTATTTCTGTTGGTAATAGACTCCACAGGGATTTTAAGACTATTCAGGGATCCAAAGAGGACACCATGGCATCTAGATGGGAGCTCCCAAGCCCAAATGTCTGTTGGCTTTTGAATGACCTTTGATGCCCAGCCAGAGACAGGCTATGAGCCAAGAAATTCACCTGTATGTAACGATCCAGTCCGCCAATGCCAGACGCTGGGTTGGGGTGGTGGTGAGAGGTGGGGTACAGCCTCAGCCCAAGGAGCTTTGCTTGGAAAAATGATTCTTAATGCTGCCTACAGATTGGAATCACCTGGAGAGTTTTAGATACTACACTCTTGGGGGTGTGGGGGATGGGAAAGCAGTACCCAAATCGGAATTTCTGGTAAGATATTAAACTCAGCCAAGGTTGAGATGCCCTTTAGCACAGGGCAGGAGATGAGCCCAGCCCTAAGCCCAGAGCCAGGGCAGAGGTCCCCTATCCAGCCGGCTGGAGTGAGGGAGCTGGGGAGGCAGCCTGTAGGGCCGGAGCTGGGCCTGAGCCACAATGGGACACTGGGGATATCTGGGCCAGGCCTCGCAGGAGCTGGCTCTTTCCAGGGGGATGGTGGTCGTTCCTTTAGGATGCATCTGGTGGTTATCTCAGGACTGGTTCAGTGAGTTGAGACCCAGACTTGGCCCATGTAGGGGGTGTCTGGGGTGCCTGGAGGCTGCCAGAAAGTGACTCCGAATGGAGCCTGCCATCCCTTTCTGTCAGTTGATCCTTCAAGGCCTGTTTTGCTGCCGAGGTGTAGTGAGTTTGAGGATCCGGGGGCCGAGCGAGGAAACAGGTGTGACCACGAGGTGGCAATAGCACACAGCAGCTTTATGTGGGGGTGGGGCATTCCTCCCAGGAGGAGACCTTCCAGAGGCCTCCACCCGGAAGAGGAAGCCAGCATAAAAACTCCTGGGGGACAGGAGGTCCATGCATGGGCTTACGTGCGTAGGTGAGGTCACTCAGCGGCGCCCCCGGGCTGGAGGCGTGGGGCCTTCAGAGCCCCAGGGTTTACCTCGTCTGTGGCTCGCAATGTTGGGTAAAGTTTCGCGGGTTATGCAAAGCGGGCAAGCTCTAAATGGGGCAAAATCTGCTTATTTGGGCTCTAAGTAGAATAAAAGGATGTGTAAAGCTTTGCGTTTTTTGTCCGTGGGCTTCTGAGCAAACCAGTCCCAGCCTACCATCCTGCCAATACTTTAGCCCAGCTAAGGCTTGCGGGGGAAGGGGGGTGTCTTTTTTAAAGATTTTTTTATTTATTTGAGAGAGAGAGAGAGAGAGAGAGAGCGAGCTGAGTGGGAGGGGCAGAGGGAGAGGGAGAGAGAGAATCTCAAGCAGACTCTGAGCTGAGCTGGGACCCTGACACGGGGCTCGATCCCAGGACCCCGAGATTGTGACCTGAGCCGAAACCAAGAGCAGGAAGCTCAACTGACTGCACCACCCAGGTGCCCCAGGGGGTGTCTGTAACTGAAGTTCTGTGAGGGGGAGCTTCCTTCCTGGTCCCTCGGTTTTGCTGTGTCCCCAGAGTCCAGAATTCTGGGAGAATCTCTGCTCACCACCACCATCCTCTGCCTGGGGCAGCCCCGCCTGAGACGACGTTTCCGGAGAGGAGCCACTTGGGGTTCCCCTCACTCTCTGGCAGGCTGCACGGCCTGTCTTACTTAGGAAATGACAGTAAGTTCAAGTGAATTGCGGTTTGAGCTAACTGGGAAGTTCCTGGAGAGCTACACAGGCGGGAAAGGGAATCCCTTCCCTGGAGAAGCCTGCTCTGAGCTCTGAGTCCTGCGGGATCTTTTCTCTAGAGCAGTAGAAGCACCGTTCGGGCCTGTTCCCTCCTGACTCTCCGAATCTTCCCTCCCCCATCCTCAGGAAGGTGAGTAGGATGCAGGATGGGGTCGCGGAGCTAGAAAGACGGGCTTGCAGGTCATTTCCTGGCCCCCACTTGCCTCAATTCACACACAGGGTCCTGGGACTGGCAGCCCCAGCACAGTCCCCAGGTCATGGTCCACACGTCACTAATCACAGGCGCAAAGGGCCCTGAGAATCCGTGTCAATGTCGAATGTCTACACCTGAAACTTACGGGTGAACTCCCCTTCAACAAATAACATAGATCCCTCTTCTATCACAGCTAAAGGCTTTAGGATCGTATGTCCTTCTCTCAAAAAGGGGGACGGGGACCAAATAGCCCGCCCAAGCCCAAAATGTATTTCCCAGAGCAACTCGCGACACTAAACCCGTTCTCTGTGCAAAGCACGAGGCTCAGTGCACACCCAACCCTCTGCGTGGCACACGCGGCCAACGCCCACACACTGTGTCGTGTCGCCTGCTAGCAGAGCACCCTTGCCGTTGACCCCACCGCGGCACCGTCTGAGGATGAAGACCGCCGGCCTTGGTAACGGCAGTGCGTCGGGGGGATTGTTTGGGGCAACATGCCCCACAGAGTTGCCCAGAGGGGATGGCGGAGGAGAAACACTGGTCTTCATGACATCTTGCTCCTCTCTGGGAAGCAGGGACAAGGCTGATATCATGGAGCCTGTTTTGCAGAGGAAGAAAGGGGCACAGGACGGTTACGCGTGTCCTTGGCGACAGGCAGCAAGAGGCCGCTCTAAATTCCCGCCTCAGAGCCCAGCACGCCTGCTCCCCCGGCTTGCCCCGCTTGCTTTCTGAACCCGTGCTCGCGGGTCGGAGGCCAGAGAAGGGGTTCGACCACCCCGCCCAGGCTTCTGAGTGAACTGATAGTAAGGCTGGTCCAAGGCCTGGCTGTCACCCCGGCCACAGCGTCCAGCCGGGAAGGTGGGGCAATCACTCCTCTTTGCTACTTCCAGGCATAAGGGGTTCCCCTCACCAAACCTTCCCTGGGTTTCTGACTCCACCTGGCACCTGCTGTCAGTCTTGGGACAAAGAGGCATTTCCAGAAGGCTGACCCAATGCCTGATCAATTAGCATAATCCTGGCACTCTTAACTTTTAAAAATGTCATTCTGCACCTTTCTTCTGGTTCTTCTCTGCACACAGGCATGCTTTTCCCTAGCTCTGTTCCTGATTCATGGCATCAGGTTTTTGAGGGAAGTTCAAAACAACTTGGTTTGCTTGAGAACAAATTTATGATCCATTTAGCTCTAACAACTCAGTTGAAATATTTCTTCATTATCTCGTGAGAAGAATGTTCGTATTTACCGACATTGGAGGCTTCACATTTTGGAAAGGATTTGGAATTCTTAGGGATGGCGTTACACCCGCCAGCTTCGACTATGCGTAGCTCCATTAACGTTCACACTTGGACTATCATTAGGCCGTGTCAAAATATCTGGCCAAGCCAGATGCAGTTCATCTGTTCCCAGAAAATCCTGCCGGTGTTAACGTTGTGTTCACTTACAAGTGTCTGTAAGTGCCGTACGATGTCTTAGCCTTGCACTTTGTCACTTTGTGTGGCCCGAGAAATTTCTAGATACCTGAAACCTCCTCTTTCATGGCCTGGAAAATGTTCAACATTTTGAAGGAAATAGTTCTAAAACATGCCATGCTCTTCTGTCTTAGTAAAATGGGCACACTGAAGATAACTTAGCCGTTTCCTGATGACTTCGAATCATATATTGAACTAAATTATTGCGTCCGCTGTCCTCCCAGGCCAAGTGGCTGCACGCCCCTGCAGTAAACGGCCCCCATCGGTGGTGCTTTGAAGTTTGTAGCCTAGTTCGATAATCTCCTCTTCCCTCAGCACCTGCTACAGTTATGACTTTCTACTTCGTCAGCTTTTTTTGTGCTGTGTACCAGGGACCCAGATAACTAAACATTTGACAATTTTCTCTGAAATGGGCTTTGAACAGTGGGCCAAGGTTCTCATTAAACGAGTCAGCTTCGTGAGAGTTCTTTACGGAACCTCAGTTTTAAAGCTGTTGAGGTAAGTGAGAGCATCAAGTATGTATTATAATTCACAAGGGGTGCTAACAAGGGACTCGAGGCTGGAAAGTCTGTAAGCAGAATAATCTACATGTCTAAAATGAGATTTTCATAAAAATTTTATTTTGCATTTTTAAATAATTCAATGCATTGGCAGTATAGTTAATGCCTCTATGAGAGAAACCAACGCACCAGCTCAGCCAATATAATTTTTACAGAGACATCATGTTGGAAAACAACAAAACTACGTTAGAATGTTCGTACACAGAGTTACCGTACTGAGAACAAAGCACCAATGAAACGCTTGTGCACTGCACATTCGGAGGGCAAAGCCACACAGGCAGATGCAGCTTTTCTACACATAAAGCACGTGAAACCAGTTGTAGCAACCAGAGACCATTTCATTCATTGTTTGATGTGAAGGACAGTTACCTTGGTCCATACAGAACATCCGAATTTACTGACATTCTGACGAGACGAGCATGCTTACGAACAGCGACAGTTGGTGAGTCTGCAATGAGTACGACTATTGGAGATCTGCACTCGAGAAACAGTGGCTCAAAAGACTCATCGGATCATGGTGAAACAAAGGGGGCCCTTTATGCATTATCCGTCGCATTTTAATGGCCACCTGGGCTGCCACCAGTGTGGGGAAGGGTCTCCCACTAGGGGCAGTGCCTCAGGAACGTCCCTTCTCAGGATCCAGGCCAGGCTATTTCTGATGGTTCTCCTTGTCCACTGCCATGGAGGGAGCCCAGGCCAGGACACCGGCCCCAGGGACTGCGGCTGCAGCTTGGGGGCAAGCTCAGTCAACCCGGAGGGCTCAGCTCATATGTTGCTGTAGCTGAGGTGGCTTCCATCTTCCCTCCCGTGCATCTCGACCTACGGTTTTCTCTTGGAAACTCAGTTGGATTGGAACAGAGCTTCTTCCCCCACAAAGGCCAGTGAATCCATATAGTTGAACCATAATGTTATGATAAAAGCTCCCAAGAGGAAAGGAGTTTTCTTTGCAAAGCACTGCCTTCCTACGGCAGCATAGCCATGGCCTCCTGGAACTGTAAAAGAATGCTTTTCAAAAAGGGGAAACTAAAATCCCGTGAAAGACACAGCAAGCCAGACATGTCACACATGCATGCGCGGACACACACACACACACACACACACACACGTCCTATTTGTGCAGTTATGGCTTGCCACAATGGTCCCGGGTCATGGTGTTGGCCAGCACCCCCCACAACAAAGCTTATGATGACAATTGAATTCCCATTTGTATCCTGGTTACTTAATACATATTTTCCATGACACTTAAATATACAAAGTTTCTGTTTACAATATGCATGAAAATGTCTTCTCTTTTGAAGAACAAGGAAAAGGTTTATAACGTCACATCTTCATTGACAACATGTTGGGATTATCTTTCTGGTTCTTATATACAGGCTAATGGGAATGCTAGGAAATACTTCACATGCGCACATGAGACGGGAATGTGCTTCCTAGATGCAAAGCGGACACACACACCGTAGACCAGGCAGACACCCCCGGCAACTCTCGGGTATTTTTCAAGCCTCAGTCAAGTGACTTACTGGAAAAACAGGTGGAGTCATTTGTTAAACTGCATCAGGGCTCAGAAGGTATTGTAATACCACCGCTTGAACTGCCTCGTCTTAGCATTTGTCCGTGCGGGGCGTGGAAGGGCCCAATGAGCACAGACTGCTCCTCTTGAAAACCCATCAAGGTTTGTTCCAATTCGATGTCATTCCTGGCTTACAGACCGGTCTAATGCAGATTTACCAAAGACTCCAGATTTCAATAGTTTAATGGAGAGAGAGACACAGAGAGAAAGAGGAGAGGGCGAGCTACAGAGAGAGAGAGGGAGAGAGGGAGGAGAACAGAGAAACACAGTACAAAGTATTTCTTCAGTCAATAATAATAAACAGCTTCAAAAAAAATAAAAGAAAAGGAGAAATGAAAAAAAAAAAGAAAAGAAAAGGATGAACCTAAAAAGAAATTCTTGACCGAAGCGTTCTGGGAAATCTCCAGAACAGAAATTTGTTCTTCATCTTTGTAATGGTTACAGCTGCATCTGAAGATGTTTGCCATTGCCAGGTCTCCAGCTAAAGTTCATTGAAAATTCCTCACGTGAACTGTCTCATCTGTCTGCAACCACTCCACTTGCTCCAAAATTATGTTGTAAAGGTCAAAACACTGCTCCACGAAGTTATACAATTGGACAAATGGATTCAACAGACTAGTATTTTTAATATCATGATTTCATAATACAGCATGCCTTTGCAGGTGGCATGTTTTAGATCAGAACACATCTATTTTTATTAATCTGTGATGTCTTAAAAGCATGAACAAGTACAATTCAGAAGCTCACGTTTAACTCAACTATTCATTTGTTTAGAGAGAGAAAGAGCCCGAGCAGGAAAGCAAAAGCCAGAGCCAAAGCAAGCGAGAGTGAGAGAGAGAGAGAGAGAGAGAGAGAGGGAAACAGGTCACAACAACAACCACAACCACAGCCACAACCACCACCACAAAATCAGAAAAGAAACCAGACATGTCTTGGGAGGATCAGAAGGACATGTCCCTCAAGTAAGCAAGTGTGCCAAGGGGAAGTGTTTTCGGTGTCTTCTGATCCCAAGGAGCGCTACGAGCATGGTATCGATACTGTGCTCACTCTCGATGTATTAGTTTTATCTGAAGACAACACGACATCCAACAATCTCCAGAACACAGGAACAAAAACAGCAATTTGTACAATTCACTAAATGTGAGGGATCTCCTCTCAGACATGTCTCTTTCTAAAATACCCAGAGAGTCGAATCATCCAAGAAGAAAACTCTTTGACAAATTGTCTTGAGACAGAATCGATCTCATCTGTAATATTCGTGGGTGAATATGATTGATTAGTGAGGATGGTTTTGAAATAGGTCGTCACCAGATGATGATGAACATCTATCTCGCTCTCTGTGTCCACGCAAGCCAGTCCATCGCCTACGTGGACTCCGAGTCCCCGTGTGAGTGTAATGTCAATTAGACCAGCCCCAGATGTTACCATTCTCCAGTAGGACAAAAGTTGCCCGGATACTATGAGGGGTCGGAAGACCCCCCACCACCCTGGTATTGTACTGGCCACAGAAGGAAACACGGGGGCAAGAGAGAGAAAGGCCAGAAAGAAAGAGTAGGACATGGGTCTCCTCCAGGGCTAACGTTTGATCATGGGCACGGGCTCAGACAGAACATGGAAATGTTTAAAGAATAATAGGATTGCAGGGCAAGTTCTTCAACTTCTCCAGATACAGACCTCTTATTAACTGCAGAAGATACACAGGACCAGGAGAATGGGTCCTTTGAGACTTTCTATTCTACTCTCAGGATGATTTATAATGAGGAGGCCTAGGAAAAAATGTTGCATGCGTGCACGTGTGTGTGTCTGTGTGTGTGTCTGTGTGTGTGTTTAATGAAAACCTCACTCTCTTAAAAAAGTATACTGAGGTTTATGCTTTCTTGTTAGTGACCCTGGTTTTCTTTATATTGAGTAGAAAAGGGAATTATTTTGGTTTGGATAATCATTTCTGAGTATTAGTCATGTAATTGATACGGGAGACATTCTGGTCTGAATTCAGAGCTAGGACAGTAAGTGGATACTTTTAACTAAAAACATATGTTAAACATGTAACTTCGATCTCTAATAACCAAAGTAAAAATCTTCTGAACAACAAGAGAGAGGTGGGAGAAATACTGAGTTTCCATATTACGAGACAACAACGCAATGCATTTTGGATTGTGCTATTCTCCATAGAGGCCCTAATGTTTCCTAACTACACTGAGGTTGTCATCAGAAGGACGAAGAGTAAATAATTTATCCAAGTTACATTTACAAGTTAGAAATACCAGTTGGACATTTACAAAATAATAATGGTAAAAGAACACTCACCGATCCTATTTTGAACCAACCACGTGGGTTTTCTAAGGGCTGAACTCACTGCTGTTTTTCCTTTGAGATGTGATGACCCCCTGCCCCCATTTGTCTGTGCTTCAGTCTCAAGAAGCCATGCTTCTTTAGCTCTCTCCCACTTAAAATCCACACCTCTTGGGCCGTATCACAAACTACCTACATTCACAGAGGATCGATTCACACTTGAAAGTGATGAAACAGCTTGTCACACCAGTGTATGCATGTGTGCATGGCTGTGTGTTTGCACACGCACGTCCACATGAACATAAATGTGAACTTGGAACCCTCCTTGGACGGCTGCATACAGCAGTGTGTTGGAGCTGTCTTGCCCGGACTCCCAACTTTGTGTGCACCTCTTCCCAACTCTGCGATCTGCGACATCATAGCTAGTGGCTTGAGATCAGCCACGGTGGGGATATTTACACTACGGAAACTGACAAACCCTACAAGGAAGTCAGGTGCGTTCTGTTCTCAGAGGGCCGGCTGTTAAACATTTTACCAGTACACCGCCGGTTGTATGCCAGGCTGACTGAAGGAGAAGCTAGCTCTCCAACTGGGCAACGCGGCACCAACTCAGCCTGTTCAGGGGTTTCTCCCACTCTGCCTCCGCCCGATCTCTTCCTCCACTGAGTTCACAGAAGGCCGGAGCACGTGGGATGCATTTGGCTACCGCTGTCACCCCTGGGCATCCTCTCAGAGATACTTCTCCTATTTGGTAGCCGCGCAAGCGGTGCAGGCCAAAACCAAATAGGTAAAGCGTTTACAGCTCTTATTAAGCTCCGGATATGGCTGCTGGCTTCCTGCTGCAGAGGCTGGAGAACAACGAGGCCCTCATAGGAACAAGCTAGCCCCGGCTGAAAGCATCCACTGCAGCATTCCTCGGGAGCTTTCCCCCAGCTGGTCTGCCCCAGCAAGTGCTGGCGGGCACCGGGTTCGCCACCACGGCATCCTGCCAGGTGCCCGGCAGCAGGCTTCCTTTGCTTCCCCCTTCCCTCCTCAAAGTCTAGTACAAAGCAAAGAGCCAACAAAATCGAGGTCACTGGCAAAAGAGTTTGAAATTTTGAATGATTTTTATTAAACACCATTAGTCTACACTGCACAGTTAATGAAACAGCAAAGCTCCAAACTCTTAGAAGAACGATGATTGATCATGGATCGGAAAAGCAGTTCAGTGTCCCCTAACCCAATGTGAGCCTGATGAATGATTCATTAACATCTCATGTCAGAAGCAGAAAGGGACAAGAACTGCAGCCTGGCCTGGAAGGGCTTCCCTACCCTCCACCCCACCCCCCACCCCCCTCCACCCTCCCCACAATGCAATTTTCTTTGAGTCGATGGATTACAGAGGAAAATGTGATGCTCTTGGTAAAGAGGGCTTCTAGATTTGCGAGGAGGAGAATGGAAAGGGAACTACGTTCTTTCCCTGAAAATATCAGATGGTAGGATTAACGTCTGAGACCAGCCTATCTGATTAGCCTCCTGCCAGGGTAAATGCCAATTATCAATACACAGACGCCATCACTGCTGCTGGAGTTTGCTAACACCGGAGAGAAAATGAATCAGGGTTTAATTATGAAATAAGGCTGTGCGGGTGGAAAAACAAACAAACAAACAACAACAACAACAACAACGACAACCATAACGACGAAGAGTTTAGTCTGCCAGTTGTGTGACCGAGCAGTGACAACTGGCTCAATAGTTTTCCCCCGCAGAACTGGATCTGGGGGCGCTGAATCAACCCATTCGTTTGATATTGTGTAGCCGTCTCGCCACACAGTTTCTCAATGGGGATAGTGACGCTTCTCTAAGCAAGCGGCTCATCGCCTTGCTGAGCAGTCCTACTCAGCGATCCAGTTTGGTTCTCGCACCTGCCAGCTCACGCAGGTGAGTGTTTTCATGTCTGTTGAGAAGTGTGTGAGGGGGGAGCCCTCACAGCTCAATTGATTCTGCCTTCAAAAACGCTTTCCAACTTCATACTCCAACTTCAACCTCCAGGATGCAAATTTGAATAAAACGATCTCCGAATCAGACAGCTCTGGGAAAGATACGACAGAGCAAGTATCTTTCCAACGCATTTAGCGGTGCGATGTCCAAATGCAAATCCGTACATTTGGAAACGCAACAAAACACATTTTAGCCAATGGTTTCCAATTTAGCAACTTGGTTATTGACTGAAGATTTGAAACTTTTTATGTCAACCTCGAGTCTTTTAAAAGTTAGCAGCAGCTAATCTGCCTTTCCAATGATGTCATCCAAATGTAAAACTACGAGTATTTTCCCAATGAGATTATTAAGTAATTAACAGTCTACAGGCTGGCTAACAACATGCTTACGGCTAAATTCTACCCCGAGGACCACACTAGTATACTCTTTTCAAATTAATCCTACCTACCAAACTCAGACAGTAATATGACAAAACCACTAAAAAATCCAAAGTTAATTAAAAATACAAAGCCAAGCCCACATCCTAACACAAACTTGTCAAACTCTCTGTGGTTGGAGCTTGGGTGACAAAGGAAGGCATAGCGGTGGCCCCACCTGCGTCACGTAGCGGGGCCGAGATCCCTCTGTGTACTTGCTCTGGTAAAGATGCCCGATACCCTGTCCATCCCCTACCTCCGTGTGCTCATGGAGCTGTGTCTCACCAAGCCTCCGTCAAGGTCTCCAGGCAGGACCCGTCACTGCCATCCACATGTCCTACATCCCTCCCACACACTGGTACGCTGAAGAGATTTACCGGACAAAATATCTCCGTCCCTCACATAACCGCACACCTATGACACACGTCACCACTCACAATGTGATGGATACAGTGCCTAGAAAACAGCAACAATCCTTAATCGTGAAACCAAAAGACTGTCTCATCTCCGGGGATAGGAAGGCCATTCCTCCACCATGTTTAATTGGCTTCTAAGCTGCTTTACAAATGGGTCTGCTAAACAATCAGGTGGCGATCCTGGGCTCAACTGTCAGCTTTGATCACCATGCTGCTGCTTTGGCACACACTGTACTGTCAGCCACCGGAGGGTGACACGGGGCGGCAGGCTTCTCTGCTGCCTCCCTGTTGTATGTAAAGTAGATACAAGGACTCCCCGAAACTAGAGCTACGGGTCTTTCATCCGAGAGGCAAGATGCTGGTTTCTCTTGGAAACTGCCCCTCGCGTTCGAGGGTCTAGTTTCTGGAGACTGAATTTCAAGAAGAATCTACCCCTAAATCCGTGATGTTTAGGATCGTGGTTTAGGTTGAATTTACAAGTCAAGCCAGTGGGCTTCATGAATGGTAATAGTCAGGCGATCTACCTGGTAAGCCACGGAAAGCGAACAGAGAACTTGAGTCACTGCAAAGCCATCAGCTTAATTTTTACATGTGACACCCACCTTGGGTGTTTGGAGTCATTCATAGTATCATCTTCCCCATTTAAGAGGCTCAGAAAAGATTCTCTCAGGTTTCATTTGTCTGTATGCATGTCTGCATGTGTGTGTGTGTTGTTGTGGAGACCTCGAACGTAAAGCTCAACCGCAGTGGGAGCATAGAAAGTGCTGGGTTCAGTCACCTGACCACATGGCCTCAGCCATTAGAGTACAACTTCCACAACCTCATTATAAAACAAAGGATCTTGAACTCAAAGATGACCAGAGCGGAGCTCGAGTCTGGCTCTTTTGCAACTGGGAATGTACTTAACCTCGATGATGAGAGTGCAGGGTGATCCTTTGCTGTTCCTATCAGACTTGCATGACCGGCTTTGAGAATCATACAAGTTTGCACCTTTCATGTGCATATGTCTATTATTTATCTGGTCATCACTCAGTGAACAGAATTCTATAAACTCAACAGATTCAAGGTGATGTGGAATTATATACCAGCAGGTAATTATAAAGAACTAACGTATCAATAGTGCTGACTACAGGTGGGGGATTCTTCTGATGAGATGGAACACCAAAGATGATATTTACATGGTGATGTTTGGGGACATAAAATGAATGTGGAGGATCAGAAGGGGTGGGGATAGTTACAAGTGATGTGGAAATGTCTCCAAATTAGGTGAGCTGTTCCCAATCTTCAGGGTTCTTTCAAAGCACCCTAGGGTGAAGCGTTACCCCAAGACTCATTTTTCATTAAAGGGCTAGCCACTACTTAGAGAGTTTGGAGTTTTCTCTGGAATGTTCATGGAAATGATTCATGCTAATATAGGCTTGAATAAAATCAGTGATATCTGTATTTCAGTCAAAAGCTAATGAGCCCAAAAAAAGGTAAAGAAAGATCAAAGAAAAGAAGAAGAAGAAGAAAGAAGAAGAAGAAGAAGAAGAAGAAGAAGAAGAAGAAGAAGAAGAAGAAGAAGGAGAAGAGAAAAGAGGAGGAGGAAGAAGGGGAAGAGGAGGAGGAAGAAGAGGAGGAGAAAAAAGAGGAGGAGGAGAAACACTGTGAACTAGAAAATGTGGATTATAATTGGAAGCAAACTGTATATTCTAACTCCTAGGTAGTGATAATTTGACTTTTGTTTCCAGAGATTTGAGCAAAATACAATAAAAATATCCTGCCGGTAACAGACCTGCCTACCAACTGCCAAAGAGGCAGAGGTATGAGTTCCTTGGACATTTCCAGACCTCTCCTAATCTCTCATCTCTAATCCTGGAGGGCAGTATTTTGGCTCCTAGGGTGTGCACCCACTTAACTGCCCCTCAAAAGGAGAGCTTTACACAAAGAGAACCCCAGGTGAGGATTTATGCTTCAGATCGGGGAGTTCAAAAACATTTAATGCCAGCCGATGCCTTAAAGTTGTCGAAATAAATGTTGCCACTTCATCTCATTCAAATTTTAAAAATAGGGCATCAGGGAAGGGATGCCAGCAAGAAAGTCCTCTGGTTGTATGCCATAGCATTGTTTTAAGAGTGGCATTGCTATGTTTGTTTGTTTTCTTAATACTCTTGATTTTACGATGTGGCTACAACATGTAACCAGTGGGTTTTGACAATGAAACTTCTCACCTGGAGACGGAGTCTGTGGGAACCACCAAAGTTTAACAATGGATTCTGAAATGCGTTCTTTTCTGGACATAAGAGTACAGTTTGGGGAATGGCTATTGTGGAAAATTTGAATCTTTGTAGGTCCTTTGTGTCTAAGTTCATATATATATATATGTAAGACATCTCGTTTCGTTTCTCAGGAACCTGTTATCATCACTAGTACTTCCCATTCTTTGTTTTGGGTAGTGTGGACTTAAAACAATACTGTAGGGACTGTGTCATTGTATCAAGCACAAAAGGATGGTGGGATCTGAGAAATGCATATAAAATACTGAAAAATGACTAAGTAATAAAACATATACTGCTCTCAAGTTGTAGTGTCCACTTACAATGACTTCTGCTTTTCACAGATATCAAAAGAAGCGTAAAAACAAACATAAGCAAAGAGAACTTTCCCAAATGAGTGGAGTTCCACCAGTGACCGTTGGTGCTCTGGCAGAGGTAGAGTGATGGGTGGTGATGCTGGAGATGGGGATGTGCCCACTACAACAAATGGGCATCGATGCGCAGCCAACACAGTCCCTGGCGAACGTAGCGGACGAGATTGGTCATGCTGCTGTGCTGGGTCAGGGGTCCCATCAGTGTGTCCAGATCGCCGAAGAATTCTGAAAATCAGGGCAGACCTCGGTCAGGCCTTTGGATATCATCACGGAAATACGCACCAGATTGCTTAAGCTGCCTTCCCGCGACGACACGGACGTTGGGAAGGTTTTCATTGTTTATTCATTCATTCAACAAAAATTTATAGACTATGTGCTAGGGGACTGAAGCTCCATATGTATGGGAGGCACTACGACTTTAATCGTTAGGTAGATTCAAAAACTCTACGGCGTCAATACTGTTTGTGTTACTGTGATTAATAAGACACAAATTCATGTAGATCTGTTAATTCATAGTCAGTTTTTTCAAATCACTATATATTCTCTCAGATGTTCTAATCCTGTGGAGGTTTGTGAAGTGTGCGCGCACACACACACATCACAACATTATATATAAAAATGTAGTTGTCTATATATTTGTATATGTTCGTATAATAAAGATGCATAACGTTTATATATATTAAAATATACACATAAATTACATATGTAAAATAAAATGTATTTGAATATATTTTAATATTACATAGAGAATTTGTATTTTTAGGTATTATAAATTTATATTTAGAAAGAGGCCCATATACACAAAATGGTAGGGAGCAACCGTCAATAGGGTATCGAGCTGTTGCCATTGTATGTGTTACTGACCTGAAAGTATTCTCTTTTCCCTTTGTCTAAATGAACTGAGTTTACTGATTTTTCTCGGCATGCTGCAGCCATAGCCAGTGAACCTGGACAGCAATTATAGCCATCAGCATCTAACGCTAAATAAACGTCTAGAAGGCATCTGATTCGGTAAGTCTTATTACCAGTTCCTTTAGGGAAGGGAAATGACCTGCAAATATCTGTCGTTAACAACTCCCTCCTGGCCTCCAAGGACGTGGACGGTAAGACTACCCAGGCTGATCCCCCTCCAGCTGATGTGGAAAAGGGGCAGTGCCGAGGCCACACGGCTAAGCACTGGGGCTGGAGTTTTCGTCTGCTTTCGAGTGGGGCGGGAGGTATGTGGAAAAGACTATCTGATGTCTAGAAAAGTCTCTAGGCGTCCCCTTTCCACGTCTGCCTTTATTTGTCTGCCACCACGCTGACCTTGGTTAGGAGAGGGCTCCCAGGCGGCCTCTTTGTGCGCTCCCTACAGAGGACGCAGCCGCAGCCTTGCGGCCCGCACTTGCCCCGCTCAGCGGGGAGGAGTCTGGCGGCGGGGGCGGCGCTGAAGGCCATGTTCAAGGGGACAGGAGGCTGCACACGCTTGATTGGCCAGCGGATGGTATTTCACTCAACAGTGCACCGCTTCTTCCCGTTATGCGTAACATATGGGCTCCTTCTCTAGGTATCGACTTCATTTGATTATGTGATACTTTTAAACCTGTACTATGTGCTCAAAGTAATTTCTGCCGGTAAAGGACTAAATTATTTTTGGCATCTGAAAAACTTTCTTATGTAACCCAATATTAAGAGGAATGCGAAAGGACCAAGTCCCTGCGGAATGAACGTGAGCCGCACGTGAGCCAGGTCGCCCCCTGGGTGTTCTGTGCACGGCCCGCTGGGGCATTCCGAACTAGATACCCAGGTCGCCAGTTTTAAAAAATTTTTAAAATTTTAAAATTTTAATTTTATTTATTTATTTATTTATTTTTTTATTTTTTAAAGATTTTATTTATTTATTCGACAGAGACAGAGACAGCCAGCGAGAGAGGGAACACAAGCAGGGGGAGTGGGAGAGGAAGAAGCAGGCTCATAGCGGAGGAGCCTGATGTGGGGCTCGATCCCAGAATGCCTGAGCCGAAGGCAGACGCTTAACTGCTGTGCCACCCAGGTGCCCCTAAATTTTATTTTTTTTAAAGATTTTACTTAAAGATTTTAAAGACCTTACTTACTTATTTGAGAGAGAGAGCATGAGAGAGAGGGAGAGATCACGAGCAGGGGGGAGGGGCAGAGGGAAAAGCAGGCTCCTGGCTGAGCAGAGAGCCCCAAGCGGGACTCTATCCCAGGCCCTTGGGATCATGACCTGAGCTGAAGGCAGACACTTAACCAGTTGAGCCCCCCAGGCGCCCCCCCAGGTCACCATTTTAATAGCAGCTTTGAGTAAGCAGCTGGGGAGGTAGGGAACGGAGCTTCTAGAGCACAGGCCAGA
The DNA here is from genome assembly GCF_017311325.1 of Ursus maritimus. NCBI lineage: Eukaryota > Metazoa > Chordata > Mammalia > Carnivora > Ursidae > Ursus > Ursus maritimus. Next base: position 21,041,111 of record NW_024423319.1, read on the forward strand.
GTGCGGCATCACCCGAGTTGGCCGATTTTAGCACCAGAGTCTCTGCCAGAAGCCATCCGCAGCTGCACGGGCGGCAGGCACGGAGCGGGGCGGGGAAGTGCAAGGACATGGTTGTCCCCAGTGGGATGCAGAGTACCAACCCAATGGGAAGTTCCTTGGTCCCCCAACTCTATGTGGACAAGACAGATGGGGACAGGCTCTCTGTCTCTAAGCAGAGTTTCTGATTCACTATTAGGCAGGGAGCTTAACAACTCCTGACACACTGGGCTAAGGATAAGATTAGCTCCATTTCCCTTCAATATCAGCACAGCCACCACATCGCTCCTGGAAAGTTCTGCGGTTAATTTAGAAGGAACTACTTGAACAGATTTTGAGAATGGATGCAATTATGATGGAAATCCATAAATATTGAACTGCCCTCCAGTTACCAATACAAAGTAAGAGAGAAAAGTGGAGGTAGACATGCAAGTCTTAAGGTGCTTATGCTTTCACTTGCAATTCTAGAACTTTTGGATGGGCCTGGCCATCTGGACCAGTTGTCTTTGGATTTTCAGAAGCTTAGAGAAGTAGAGAAGTGAAGAAATGTCCATCACTCAGGTAAGTGAGGGCGGGAGCTCACTGAAGATCTCGGAGGGCCTCTTACTAATCTCGCTCTCTAGATGGGCAGTGTAGCCCAGTGGTTTAGAGTTCAGCTTCCGGAATCACGCAGTTCTAGATTCAATTCCTGCGTCCAGTGTTAGGAGCTATGATGTCAAGGGTGAGTTTCTTAACCTTGCCTCACTTATCTACAAAACAGGGACAAACGAGGCAACAAATGATAGGGCAAATAGTATAGTATCTGGTACGTAGAAATTGTGGCCCGATTTCTTTCCAGTTAACCGGTGTAACCGATACGTGCGAATAGTCCCAGGGGTCAGTGTAAATTTATAGCCGGGCTGTGAGTCGAAGTCTCAGATTATGGAATGTGCTCTGATGGCCACAGAATCTTGGAGTTACAGAGATTCATAATAACATGGAGTAAGAGAACAAATATTTGCCGCCTTTCTACCTCAAACCTGCTATTTTATGCTAGCGGCTCCAGACATTATTCTGTCTATTACAGAAATGGAAGCTAGGAAGCGGCTCAGAGATTTACGTAACTTGCCTGAGGTTGCCCAGCACCACCTGACCCAGGCAGGATTCCAACTTAAACACTCAGTCTTCAGAATCTGCACCCTTCCTACCTCGGTGGGGCTGTCTCTCCACACACGCAGCCCCGCAGGAGTCATGGGGAGTAGGGAGAAGCAAGGGGAAGTCCGTGCCCCGATCCCGATCGGTAGGCAGGCGCTAGAGAGAACCGCCCCAGAGCAGGAAGGAAAGGGCAGCCGCCAGGGCTGTGAGGACACTGGGGCTTGGGAGAAGGCTCGAGTCAGGGGGCCGGTAAGTTGGTTTTGGTCAAAGGCACAGAACCCCCATCTGCCTGTACGTGCCCCGCAGCCCCAACCCGCTTCCCGGGAAGCTCCGTGGCTGCCCGGGACCTCGTGGCACCCACACCCATGACTCCATGCGCCCCGCACCACCTCGAGGCCCAGCAGCGGCCCCCAGGCCGCAGGGCGCACATGCCTCCTGGTTCCAGGCCAGACAGTCCCGCTGGTCTAAACTGCCGGGCAGCCCTTCGCTAGCCGATTCCTGAAGGCCCACGCCAGGCCCCACCTTGACTGTGTATGACTGCCGCGCCAGAACCGGGCAAGCTGAGCGTGCCAGGGCGAGTGTAGCCCGTCTGTGCGCCCCACCCTCATCCGGACGGCGAGGCTTCCCTGTGAAGCTAGGCGACGGCCAGGGTCACAGATGGCGGCAGGAGCTGCCAGGGAGCACTGACTCACTCTCCGGTGAAGCAGGGTCCTGCCTGCATTTGTTCTGCAGCAAACCCCCTGTGTTCCCACGAACAGGACCACGCTCCTTCACCCCAGCCGTCAGGGTGGGAAAAACACCCTCTGAGCTTTGGCCTTTGCCTCTGAACATGAGCCGTGTTACCGCGTGCTCCCAGAGCCCAGGGCTGTAATGAAGGTAGCAGGCCTTCAGTTCAACCCCACCTCTCCAAAACAAGAGAAAACAACACAACCCCCCCAAAGATGAAAGTGGACAACAGAGGCCAATGGGATGTTAATTCATTTGCAAATCATTCTTTTTTCCTTTGCCTCTGTTTCTCAGGGCCCATCCTTACCATCGAGTGGAAATATGAAACGGTCATTTTCCAACACATCACAGTTCAGATTAATTTAAGCATTTGAAGGAGAAAAAAAAATCCCAGGCCTTGTTCACTCTCCCAGCAAAAAAACTGGTCACTGTGTCCGCCCTGAGTGAACCCCCCCTTTCCTCCTCTACACCCTGGAAATCAGAGAGACAGAAGGATAAGGGCACCACGGGAAACTCAAGCGCTTCATGTTCCATGAACGTGGGCAGAGCAGGTGAGCATACCTTTGTTCTCTCTTGTCAGTTTGTCGGCCATGTCCCAGTGTTCGTAGCCCCGTAGCACGTTGCTGGTGATGTTGACATGGCTGGCGGCCATGTGGTGAATGCGCTGGGGGATGGTCACCGGGCCGTTGTTACAGCTGCCCACTGCGTTGATGGGAGAGACGTTGTTGAGAGACACCGGGGATGGAGTGTTCCTGGGGGAAGGGGAAGAGACAGGCCTGGTGAGGCTGGCTGCAAAGAGTGACCCCGGCCTTCTAGGCCTCCCCCCCATGCTGAGACCTCACGAGAATGTCACTGTCTCCTGAGGTCTAGCGTGGTGAGCATGTCTGAAGGCCAAGCGCGGTGAAGTTTGCTCTCAGGGGACGTCCTGTAGGACATCCTTCTGCCAACACGTTAGATTTCTCTAGAGGCCCCAGAGTAGAAAGAGCTCACTTATTATCACTGCATTCCGGCCTTGTCTGACCAGGCCGCACAGGGCTATGGGGCCGGGCTCTAGAATGAGCCAGGCTTCTCCTTTCCTAACTCAGTTGACACTGGTGTCTCACCACCTCTGACAACCCCTGGTGACTCCATCCGTATTGCTTCTTTCGTTTTAAGACAGCAGAGAGAGCTGGGTGACTCTTCCTCTTGCGTTCAGTCTATCCACACAGGTAGCTCTTATTTTGAAAATTTATCACGAGTATTGTGATGTTTCAGAGAACGAAACAGCTCAGAGCTGTGATGATTTCTCTACCTGCAGCCAGAATGGCTACTGGCAGCTAGGAAAGGCTTGATGTGCAATATTGGGCTATTATCAAAGTGTTTTGTGGAAACCACGATGACAATTTGCTCCAGATACAGTCACCACAATAAACAAAGTGCAATTCTTGAAAGTCCCCCAAGGAGCAGTATTAGGGAAGCCAGAAAAAGGAAGATTCTGAATATCTCTCTAAGATTCTCGAAGACATGCGACAGAACTGGCTAACTGCTGACCGTTCACCCACACGCTGTTTATGAAGAGAAGTCTCTGTGGGTCCTACTCTGGGCAGAACCAAGGTCTGGATACAGATTTTGGTGCAATTCTTTAACGTCAGCAACAAGGAGCCCCCTGCAGTCACACATAGCAGGGAGGGCTGGGTGGCTTCCCGTGCACGTGAGCAAGGCCTGACACACCCTCAGTCTTCCTATCCTCCTTCAGCGAGACTTCGAACGGCTGCCCAGTGGGGCCCCAATGCGCCACTTTGAACATTTTGGGGAATGTACTATAGAACATTTTGGGGAAGTAGAAGAAATGGCGAAAGCTGGGTTTGGGACTCCTCCTCACTCCTCCAGACAACCCCCGCAGATCATCAAGGCAGCCCCTCACCCCCCTCAGCGTTCCCAGCTGTGGCTGCTGGCAACTCAAGATTTCCAGGGTGGCTGTGTTCCTCAGAGCCGACCCGTGCTCGCAGAGCCGATGTGCTCCCTCATGGGCACCGCACACGCAGGATTTGGGGCAATGGCTGGAGTACTGCTAACTCAATTCAGGAGCGACTCAAATGGATATGCTTGCCTCGAGACTCACGCGGCCTGTGCCAGGCCCTGTGAGAGCTTTGGTGCATTTCTGGAAACACAGTGTATCTTCTGGTATGTTCTAGTATGAGGGGAAAAGGGGATCCTCACACTCGCTCTGCATTTGTCTGTGAGAGGGTGTGAAGGTTTTCTTGCTCTGTTTATAATTTCTGAGACACTTCTTGATGGAAAGATTTATTCTCAAGGCAGGGGTGGAGCGGGGAGATAGATGTCCAAGCTAAGGAGCCTAAGCACAGAAGGGTTAACTAATGACAAAAAAAAAAAAAAGCCACCCAAAACACAAAACACAACAAACCAGGCGGTGAAAGCTGGATTTCTTTGTTGTGGTTGCTTGCAAATGCTATTTTCTTTTCTCCAAGTAGTGGTCATTAACTCTTAGATGCCAATTTAAGGCAAGAAAAGAGTATGTCCTCACTAGTAATTGCTAGAGAAAAATCACAAAGCTGTCAGGTGTCTTAAATGTTAAAAGGGGAACCATGTCGTGCTGGGAGACCTGAATTCTAACTCTGGCCCTACCCTAAATTGCTGTGTGCTCCTGGGCATGTCCCTTCCCCTTGCTGAGCCTTTCCTTGACTGGAAGAAAAGGTTGGATTCAGTGATTTCCAATCATGTCCGGAAGTCACAAGGGGAAACACATCACCTCTGTTTACTCTGTGTATCTTGAAAAGGCCTTTTTAGTTTATGACACCGAAGTGCTCATCGAAAGGCTTTCTTTGCCTCTTACTGCCTACTTTCTTGTAAATAATCAATAGTGGGGGCCAGGGGAGCTAGGGCATGGGGCGGATCTCACACGAGGCTCTAGGAGTGACCTCCCAATGAGCGTATCTGCAGGCCACATTGTACTGATGAAAGAATTCCAACCTGCCTAAGGAACTGTGACTCTGGCTACAAGGGTGCGATGCGGTGCTCATCTCGGGGGGCCTCCAACTCCCACTTGGCTCTTCACACAGCTTGGTGTTCCTTGTCCTGTTTTCTTTCTGTGGGTCTACTTGTAGATCTTGTCTTTCTCTTCATACCTTCATGGCACATGCAAATGAGGACGCACACGTGGGCACACACTGCCCACTGCTGTCACCATTAGCACACTGGTCCAATCCACCTCTCAGCCGCACTCGCCCCTTGCTGTTTGTCAGACTCGTTAGGCATGCCCCACTTTGGAAGGTGGTGGCTGTCCCTCTGCTTGGAATGCACTTCCCCCAGGTATCAACATGGACTGCTCTCCACCACCCTTCTCTAACGTCCCCAATTCAAGATGGGTGTCCTGCTCCCCACACGATCCCCAGCCGAGCTTTCTATCCCCCTTCCTGGTTTCCATTTGTTCTATGACCTTTACCACCATTTAGCAAACCCCATAATTTTTGCTGTTTCTCACCAACAGAATGTGACCTCGAGGAGGGCAGGGATTTCTATGTCCATACCCAGCATCTAGGACAGTACCTGGGTGCACATACTATGTACTTAATGAATGTTAGTTAAATAAATGAATGAACGGTTTTCCAACCATCCCTCTGTTATTATTTAGTATCCACTACATAGAAGAGGCTCTGGAGAGGGCGGGAGAACAATGTAGAGCATAAGGATGGAGGCGTGTCTATCAAGTGCCTGGCAAAGTGTCTTATCCATAGTCCACACTCAGTAAATAGGTAGCAAATGAAAGAATGAACGGCCCCTGATTGGGAAGAGCGAACGTTCTAGTAGGGGAGCAGACCCACGAGTTTCTGACAAGCTAGAATAGGTGCCCAAGGGGAAGTATACACCAAGAGCTGTGGGAGTTCTAGGTCGGGGGGGGCAGTGTACGCTCTCCGGCTCAAGTGGTGTGTGTTACCGTGTGCCAAGCACGGTGCTCAGATGTTACCTTGAAGCCTCAGAAGAAGTTTGCCAATCCCTGCTCGGTACTAAGCAGATTGTTGTTCTCCTTTTTCCAACTGATTCTTCACAATTTTCTCCCCCAGCCCTCATGGTCAGGGGTTGCTGCTTCTGGAAGGTGCCCTTTGGAGCCCTGTGTGATGCCGGCCACCCTCGAGTGTTGGGGACAGCAAGCTATGGTCTCGCTTGCATAGAAGATGCCCTCCCTGACCATCTAGGGAGGCCCAAGCTCATCCTCTCTTGGGCTTCCATAGAACGTTGCACATCTGTCACCTCCCTCCACTGGACTGTGTGATTCAGCTGTGCCCCCAGCCCCTCGTATGGAAATGCGCCGGAAGTGTTTGCTGAACGAATGGGAGGTAACCCCTGGGTGACCATTTGGAATTGCTTCATTCAAAAGCTCTCTGGCCTACCAAAGGGAGTGTGCTTTCTTCACACAGAAGCTGCCTGAAACATCCTTTCAGGAGGCTTTTAATGTGACTTAACAAGCTTAGGATGTGTTCGAGTTCTTTCGTTTCAGAATTAAAAAAAAAAAATTCCCAGGAATCCTTTAATGGTTGCTTACCTGAATTTGCCCTTGCTCTACTCTGTGCTCAGAGAAAATAGCTTTCTCTGGGCCTTTCAATGGTTATTTTTATTTTCTCAGCTTCCAGAGAGAAGCATTCTTCTGCTTTTGTTCGTCAATAGAAAAGTAAGACTTAATCAACAATGTAAACGGTACTTCCTTTCAGTACAGTAATTGAGTTAATACTGAGGTTTTAATGGATCTGTTTCCTCACCCTGAATGTTGTTATGATCTCAAAGTAGGGCTCTTGTCCCACTGCTTTGTAGATATTTATAAAGTGGCAGAGGAGACTCTAATACTCTGGAAGAAAGCCTATGGACCAGAGACACAAGAATTTTGAAATGATGAGAAATGGAAAAAGCAGCTCTTTGCCAAAGCCTCGGTCCGCAGTCATGGAGTTTCCCTTCCCACTGCTGGTGGCAAGTGGGCCTGGGGCGGTGAGGGAGGGACTGGAATCAGAGGGCACACCGATGCTAAAGCACGGAAGGGCAGGTGCAGAGCCAGTTCGTGGCCCAGACGGAATTGGGCTTCTAAATCTCCCCCTTAGCAGGAACATCTCACCACAGGGGCCTCAGATGCCAAGGGGTCCAGCCCTTTCCTTTTACAGCTGGAGAAACATGNNGATCAGCAGTAGAATGGATGCTTTTATGTATTTTAGGTCAGGGTGTTTTAGTATTAATATAAAAATCACCATGAAGGCTCAGATAATTGGCTGACTAAGTGCCTTCACATTCTCAACACTATTATGCCTTTGGTTTTATTAAACGGCACTTACTATGTATCAATGAATATTTCATTGGTCTTTCATTACCAAGTGAATCATTGAAAAATCACTGCCGTGGAGTTAACTTTGCCCTGCCTCCCTTGAAATGGCATGGTGCTTGCCATCTCATTAACAGATACTTTTATGGCCATAATTTGGCTTAAAGATCAAATAGTTAAAGAAATCTGGAATCACATCATGTTAAACTTTTCTGTCCTGCCATTAGCTGAAACCTGACCAGAATTTCGTGTGCACAAAAATTATTGTAGTCTCAGAATTGACCTTCACGCCTGAGTTGTCAATACAAAATATTTGGGGTCTCTTAAATCCCTGAGTTTCTGAAAAAGCAATTTTTATAAGATACTTACTTTCCATTGCCTACCCAGGGAGATGGTATCTGAGCGACTTTTGAAGCATTTTGCTAAAAAAGAGAGAGAGAGAGAGGGAAATAAGGACATCTATTTTGTGTTTTATTAATTCAGAAACAGATGGAAGTGTGATTTCGAGTACATTAATATTGATTGCAGCATTTCGGGACGCCTCCTGTTCCGTTAGCAGAGCTGGGATGTAAGCGTACGTCAGCACACCACGACGCACACTCGATGAAAATAGCTGGGTAGGATAATTAGCGGGCTCCAATCAGGACCATGCAAGTCACTTGATGAAAGATCTTATATACTAAAAGGCCCAGTGAAATCAGACTCAGTTCTCCAAGAAGTGGCTTAATTATCCTCATCTGAAATTTATTCTGCAAAACAAGCTCTTCAGAATACTGGCAAGCTTTTCACCTTTAGCTCCCATGGCAAACTTTTTCCCTGGGATGCAACGTGGGCTGTAATTTCTGACATCCCAGGAATGTGCCAGGACTGAGCAGTGTCTTGTGGTTTGTTTGGTCATGAATCACCTTGATTTGCTATCTTTACATGCAAATTCCTGTTTAGCAATGCAACTGGTCCAGGGCTGCATTGCCATGGACCGCTAAGGATTCTTGGACCCTCATGAATGGAGCTGGGCTGGTTCAAAAGTTGGCCTCCTGCATTTGGGGGGGCCACACCCTTGGGGAGCACTCAGCACCACCACATTAGGACAGCGGTCCAGCTCACCATAATGACGTCACCAGGTCAGAGCCCAAAGTGCACAGGACCAGGACCCCCCAGGGCACTGAGCCTGACTCAGGGTGGCTTTTTCAACTGCAAAGACCAAGGTTATGCTCCTTCCCTGCCTGTTGGGTTCGGGCCCAGGCCCCTTTACAAATGGGGTGCTAGGGAGAGCCAGGCATTTTCAGGAGCCCAGTGAGCAGGCAACACTTCTCGGGAGCCCAGAGCCCCACGCCTAAGGGCATTCTGCAAACCCCAGTTTTTAATCTAAAAGCAGCTCAGCATGCTGCCAGAAGAGTGAGTTACTTAACATCTGTTTGGCATTTTTGTGGTGCCCTGAAAGCCACAAAGAACAGGCCAAAGAGGACACATACTAGAGCTGTGGCTCTCAAAGCATAAGCACAAGACCAGCAGCAGCAGCAGCTGCTCGCGTGCGCCAGCTCTCGGGCCCTGTCCCGGACCTCCAGTATCAGACTTGGGGGTGGGGCCCAGGACTCGGGGTTCACGAGCTCTCCAGGGCATCCAGATGCCCACTCAGGTTCGAGAACCGCCTTTCTACAGCATAGGTGGGGACCGTTGACATAGCGGAGGATGGGCAGCTGTTGTATTTGACACGTCACCGACAGGAGCACCAGCTTTATGGCATCGTGGCCACACCACGAAGAGCTGGCGAACGTGCTCTTTTTCCCAGCCCAGTCGGCGTCCTCATGCAGCTGTGCACTGCCGCTCACGGTGTCTGGGAGACCAATGCGAGGGTCATGGTTTGATTCATTTCAGACAACTGCTTTGGTGCAATTCAGTCAAGCAGTCTCAAGCACTTGGCAGAGATGATAATAATAATAATAATAATATAATAATAATAATAATAAAACAACTAATCATCCTTTTCCTTTAAGACCTGACCAACAGGAGCCTTGAGCCTTCTCAAATCTAAATCATGACCAGTGCTGGGGGCAAATGAAGCAGAAGCTCAGACCATCAAGCCTGTGACCCTTCAGTGGCTTGCAGTTTTCATCTGGGCTCGTTCCCAAATTTTGGCATTCTTTTTACAGTTGAAATTAATCTCTTTCTTTCTTTCTTTCTTTCTTGTTTGCAATTAAAATCTCCAGTTGCCTAGACCATGGATTTATTTATTTATTTGTTTGTTTGTTGTTTGTGTGCTAGTTTTTTTGGTAAGCAGAGCAATCCGTTGTTTTATTGTAGTGTATTTTATTTTATTTTATTTTTTCAATTTATTTTTCGATCAGTTGTTTTAGAGGGCAACCACCATACCCCGACACTGCCCATGGCCGAAGGGCTCCTATGGCAATGGCTATCCCCCCAGCGCCCAGGGTGCCCGCAGTGACTTCCCCCACTGTTGAGAAATTTCTGGACTGGCTGCTGCCTTCACAGGAGACTGGCCACAGCCACAGTCAGTCTGTGTCCCCTGGTGGGTCCCCACGGTGCAGGGGGGGGGGGAAGAAGGTATCATTCCCCTGACTGCAACCGGGAAGATACCAAGGGCCATTTGGTCAGTCCAGAAGATAATCAGGGGATTGCACTACTGCACCTTCTGTTCCTGGAATCAAACCAAACCTGAGCTCTCTGCTGAGCTCCGGAGGAGGGAGAGGAGGGAGGGCCATGGCCGGCTGGGATGACGGAGATGAAGCCCGTGGCAGCAACAACCTTGACATTTAATAACATGCTTGCCATGTCTCATTAGTGATTGTATTCACCCAGTACTTATAAATTATACAAAGTAAGGATTACCTTAAAATATTCCATCAGTGATCTGGAGTACTTCATAGCATGGTCCTTCTTCAGCTTGAACATCCGCAAGTAGAGAAGCGATAAACATCTGTAGCTGGGGCGAGGAGGAGAGGGTTATGTTAATGCCCGTGCCCTGGGAGAGCTACACCCTGGCAACGAAATGCTGATTCACAGTGTGCGCCCCCTCCCCTACGGTTCCTGAGGAACAGAAGTAAAACAAGAAACATTTCTCAAAGAGAAGGGGTGAGCATTAAAATCCCATCTTGATAAGGGTATAAATTAGGAGAGTAAATGTTTAGTCAGCGACTGAAGAAATCCATTAGTTATCCTTTAATAGTTTAATGGAAAACAAGAATAATGATCTGGGGTAAGCAGCTTAAGTCGATCTGGAGTTCTCAAATCCTTCTGTGACATTTCAGCGGCTTCTTCATAGCCTCCAGGAGACTTACCATAATACGGCCAGCTTTTTGTCCCCGTCCGAAGCCAAGGGGCTCGCAAAGTTCTTCAGTCTCATCGCATACCTTCAAAGAGAAAGGACAAGCTCGAGTGCCATCCATGTGACCCCTCAGAAAGTCCAGAAGTCATTGCTATTCCCATGGCCCGAATGCCTTAGTGCCCCATTTGCTCTGGGTGGGAGGACAAAGCAGGCCACGTGGGCAGGAGGACGCTTTCCTGGAAACACGTGCAAAGCGATGATCCA
>NW_024423319.1:21051865-21062203 GCF_017311325.1 Ursus maritimus
CCGTTGACATAGCGGAGGATGGGCAGCTGTTGTATTTGACACGTCACCGACAGGAGCACCAGCTTTATGGCATCGTGGCCACACCACGAAGAGCTGGCGAACGTGCTCTTTTTCCCAGCCCAGTCGGCGTCCTCATGCAGCTGTGCACTGCCGCTCACGGTGTCTGGGAGACCAATGCGAGGGTCATGGTTTGATTCATTTCAGACAACTGCTTTGGTGCAATTCAGTCAAGCAGTCTCAAGCACTTGGCAGAGATGATAATAATAATAATAATAATAATAATAATAATAATAATAATAAACAACTAATCATCCTTTTCCTTTAAGACCTGACCAACAGGAGCCTTGAGCCTTCTCAAATCTAAATCATGACCAGTGCTGGGGGGGGGGCAAATGAAGCAGAAGCTTCACAGACCATCAAGCCTGTGACCCTTCAGTGGCTTGCAGTTTTCATCTGGGCTCGTTCCCAAATTTTGGCATTCTTTTTACAGTTGAAATTAATCTCTTTCTTTCTTTCTTTCTTTCTTGTTTGCAAATTAAAATCTCCAGTTGCCTAGACCATGGATTTATTTATTTATTTGTTTGTTTGTTGTTTGTGTGCTAGTTTTTTTGGTAAGCAGAGCAATCCGTTGTTTTATTGTAGTGTATTTTATTTTATTTTATTTTTTCAATTTATTTTTCGATCAGTTGTTTTAGAGGGCAACCACCATACCCCGACACTGCCCATGGCCGAAGGGCTCCTATGGCAATGGCTATCCCCCCAGCGCCCAGGGTGCCCGCAGTGACTTCCCCCACTGTTGAGAAATTTCTGGACTGGCTGCTGCCTTCACAGGAGACTGGCCACAGCCACAGTCAGTCTGTGTCCCCTGGTGGGTCCCCACGGTGCAGGGGGGGGGGGAAGAAGGTATCATTCCCCTGACTGCAACCGGGAAGATACCAAGGGCCATTTGGTCAGTCCAGAAGATAATCAGGGGATTGCACTACTGCACCTTCTGTTCCTGGAATCAAACCAAACCTGAGCTCTCTGCTGAGCTCCGGAGGAGGGAGAGGAGGGAGGGCCATGGCCGGCTGGGATGACGGAGATGAAGCCCGTGGCAGCAACAACCTTGACATTTAATAACATGCTTGCCATGTCTCATTAGTGATTGTATTCACCCAGTACTTATAAATTATACAAAGTAAGGATTACCTTAAAATATTCCATCAGTGATCTGGAGTACTTCATAGCATGGTCCTTCTTCAGCTTGAACATCCGCAAGTAGAGAAGCGATAAACATCTGTAGCTGGGGCGAGGAGGAGAGGGTTATGTTAATGCCCGTGCCCTGGGAGAGCTACACCCTGGCAACGAAATGCTGATTCACAGTGTGCGCCCCCTCCCCTACGGTTCCTGAGGAACAGAAGTAAAACAAGAAACATTTCTCAAAGAGAAGGGGTGAGCATTAAAATCCCATCTTGATAAGGGTATAAATTAGGAGAGTAAATGTTTAGTCAGCGACTGAAGAAATCCATTAGTTATCCTTTAATAGTTTAATGGAAAACAAGAATAATGATCTGGGGTAAGCAGCTTAAGTCGATCTGGAGTTCTCAAATCCTTCTGTGACATTTCAGCGGCTTCTTCATAGCCTCCAGGAGACTTACCATAATACGGCCAGCTTTTTGTCCCCGTCCGAAGCCAAGGGGCTCGCAAAGTTCTTCAGTCTCATCGCATACCTTCAAAGAGAAAGGACAAGCTCGAGTGCCATCCATGTGACCCCTCAGAAAGTCCAGAAGTCATTGCTATTCCCATGGCCCGAATGCCTTAGTGCCCCATTTGCTCTGGGTGGGAGGACAAAGCAGGCCACGTGGGCAGGAGGACGCTTTCCTGGAAACACGTGCAAAGCGATGATCCAAGAGTGACGTACAGAACTCAGCCCTGGAGAGGTCAGCTAACTCCGGAGCCCACCGTCCAGGACAGTGCTGTGGGACGACCGCTAGTGAGGCTCGAACAGAACAAAAGCTCGCCATCGGCAACGACGCAGATGGAGCTAGAGCGTATCATGCTGAGTGAAGTCAGTCAGAGGAAGACAAATGCCGCAGGATTTCCCTCATATGTGGAATTTAAGAAACAAAACAAACAAGCAAAGCGAGAAAAAAAGAGACAAATTAAGAAACAGACTCTTAACTCTAGAGAACACACCGATGGTGACCAGAGGGGAGGGGGGCGGGGCCGGGGGAGAATAGGTGGTGGGGATTAAGGAGCACACTTGTGATGAGCACAGGTGATGTGTTAAGTGCTGAATCACTACATCCTACACCCTAACCTAAGAGAACACTGTGTTAACTAATTGGAAGTTAAATACAATCTTACCCCCCCCCCCGCCAAAAAAAAAAACCCCATGCTGGCAAAAGACTGTCTCTAGGACAGCTCTAGCTAACCCGCGTTACTGGTTTGCAGTGAGAGGCGGCCACAGATGTCAGTCTCCATCGAGTTTACGACAGACGAGGTAAATAATACACAACTATGTCTGACATGGGCACGGGGAGCCCACAATCACACAGTTAAAAAGGTCTTTTCTAATGGCTCAGGTTTTGAATATATTCCTATAGAAAGTGGTTTTGTTTTTTTAAGAGGAAGGTCAATTTCACAGCATTTGAAGGTCTAATCGCCCTTAATTTATGGTGCTTGTATATTTTGTCTTTCCATTCTCTTTAATTGTTACTATTCCACACTGGGGTGATCAAAGGTTGAGCAGTTCTCTCTTTTTTTTTTTTTCTTCTAGCTGAGCACATCCCATTCTGGGCATTTAGACTCTTGAAAATCAATTCATTGCATAAAATCATTGTCTGAGCTTTAATGCAATTTCATAGGTACCTGTGGGGGAGTAAGTAATGGAGCTCAGCGCGGCACAAGGAAGTTGGAATGTGCAGGCAGCCTGGCCTTGTTCTCATTTATGAGAAGCTGATGGAGAGCCTGCACCATGGACTCCCCATTTTCAACAGCCTCCCCAGAACACTGGTGCCCCGGGGCTTGCCCACGCCCAAGACCGGGCACCCCCTCTCCTGGTTATGGCTCCACTTCTGTTGAGGGAACATTGTCCAGCAAAAGGACCTGTGCATTTGATGTGGGTCCCTTCTGTTGTTGCCATATGAAGGAAAAGGATTTTTATTATGTAATAAATCAAACTGTCTTTGACAGTTGGGTCGCTGAAATGTCAAGTCATTGTGATGCCCCACTTGTTTGCGCAAATACATTTCGACTGCAGATTCCCAGGGCTTAGAGCCACTATAATTACTTGAAGGAAGAAAACTGGGCTCTCTGTGGCCAGCATACTGTCAGTGAGTAGTAAAAATCTCTCCACCACCATATTATGCCATTAAAAACTATGTTCATATTACAGCCACCTTCTAATTGCAACCACTTTTGAAGTGAGTGGAGCATAGAACTTTAGTTGTTTCAATGGACCAGAAGACCTAGTTGCTTTAGCCCATTTTATTTCGAACTGAAATTGTCTCAAAAAAAAAAAAATATATATATATATACCCACACACGCTTTACAGAAAATGCAAAAACTGTACATATAGAGAGAGGGCACACAAAGGGGTGCATGTAAAGCTCTGAATAAAGTCCATGAATTTTATCAATGGCACTGTCCTGTTTGTGATACTGTTGGGGGAAACTGGGTGCGGAGCAACAGGAACTTTCCCGATCATTTCTTACAATTGCACGGGAATCTACAATTAAGATAGTTTCAAACTACTAACTCTAAAGTGAACGTCCGTATATTCTCCACAGTAAATAATTATGGAAAAAGAGGTGTTTTCTAATGGGAATAAATGTTACTCAAAAGCTCACATTGCATTTTTACCAGAAACGAAATATGATGCTCTGCTTTTGTATCTTTAAGAGAGCTTGTGTTTTCCTAAAAGCAAATGAAGAAGAAAAAAAAAATACAGAGAGATGGGAAACACCCATCATCTCACCCTACTGCAGCTCTGATCTTCTTTCCCTTCCAGCTTGGTCCACAGGCAGAAACATGCTTTTCATGGTCAGAAATGTAGCGTGTATATAATTCTGCAGCTACATAGTCTCCATCGTTGCTGCAATTCACTGGCTGCAAAGAATTCTGTTGAGTGTACTACAGTGTAATTACTTACTCTTCTATGATTGATTATTTGGTTTGCTTCTAATTGTGTGCTATAATATACGCCAAACTGAACACCATACAGATAACTCGCTCTACTCTTACAATTATTTTCTTCAGTACAGGAAATTCACATTTCCAGAAGTTGAATTACTGGCTGAAAAGATATGAATGCTCGTTTGTAAAGGTTTTCCTCCACAATGCCAAATTGCCCTCAATTTACAATGATCAATTTCCATTCCCACCACCAGCAAAGGTGAGGCCTAGGTCACCATTATTTTGCGTGCGTGTGTGTGTGTATTAACACTAGGTATTAGAATTTTTCTGTTTTCTTATTAATTTAAAAAGTGCCTTTTTAAAAAGTTTGCATGTTTGGATGGATGGAGAACATGAATGTTCTGTGTTTGTACACTAATGCTGCCCCTCAATTTTTAATTTTTGCCAGAATTTTCATCTTGTGCATCTTTGAAAATCACTGGCAGCCTCCAATACACTGAGAAATCAATTTCCCGTTAAAAGCTACAGAATGGCGCTGGTGGCTTTCACAGAGCATAAAGTAAGTCTGAGAGATAGATACTTTATATGCTTCTGTGAACAGAGGAAAGCCAAAGGTGGCTGCCTGGCCTGGCAAAGTGAGGCTGCTTTCCTCATAATCCCCCTACTTTTGTGGCTTTAACTTCCTCTTCTGATTCTATGCAAGCACAGTCCCCCCCCCTTTATAATACTTTGCATTCTTTTGATCTTTTGGAAGGCTTTGCTGGGAAAATACGCATGCTAAATGTGTCCAATGTTTGTCTGAAGGTTTAATTACAAGGGCCTCGGATTTGTAACAGTTTATACAGACACAGGCAACATAGTAAAAACTATGCCTGGCATTATCAATTAATCGAGCCAGAGGTGACCGGGATAGAAAGGACTATCAGGTGAGGAACTGCTCATTCAAACAAAAGCAATTATTTAGTCCATCCAGCAAATGATGGTGCTCTTCCACTCTTCAGAGGTGGAGTCAATTATTTTACAAATATCTGCACGTTACTGGAAAATACAACAGTGGGATTTCTTCTCTTTCCCCTGCTTCCAGGAATTTTTCTGATTACTCACAAATTCTACTCCACCAAGACCAACGGCAGGCCAGGAAATTTCATTTCAAATGCAAATGAGACCGACAATCTGTGCAGTTAATATACGGCTCCTAGTCTCATCCTCTGATCTTTACCCCTCCCCCTCTCACCACCTTGTCTGTTTCCCTGAAATTACAGACACAGGGGAAGTTCACTGCACACCTGCGGCCCTCAACGCCAACTTTGTGTCAGAACAGCGGCCCCTCCTTTTTAATAACCGAGGCGGAAATTCTGAGAAAACATGGTTTATAACAGAAATCCCCATAGCGCCACCTTCCTTGAATTATAAAACTGCACTTTGAAAAGACAAGTGTCAATGGCAAATGGTGAAATTATTATACTTTACTTCCACCCACTACATTTCCATTTTAATTTTATGAATATTGCAAATTATAACACTCACATTATAACCTCTGAAGGGGATAATTTATAAAAGCAGTGTCCATCAATTATAAATTTTCCATGACATTAATAAAATGGCAAGAACTAATTATGATGACTTCTAAGAAGAAGATGCGTAGGACAAACCATTAGTAGGAGGAAATGATATTTTTAAAAAACATAGTAGCTTCTAATTATGACTGAAATGAGCTTAGGAAGACGGCTGCAGAAAGGCCATTAACCTGAGGAGCTCCACGGTCTCGGAGTACATGGTATACGGAGACTTGGCTTCCAGAGGGTCGCGTTCCATCGCATTGCCGCATTCGGTGAAGGACAGGGCTGCGTCGGCATAATTCACGGCTTTGCCAAATTTCTCGAACTGAAACAGGAAGATGACTCGTCAACACGATATTGCCTCTTTTCTCCCTCAAATAAAGACAGTGACACAGCAATTTAAGGTTCTATCGTCATGATACCGAGGCTGCTACAGAAGAGAAAAATGCAGCCACGGTATCGCGGGTGGTGGTGGTATTCTCATGTGTTTGTGGTCCTGTTGCTGTTGTAATTACTTTTTGGTAGAGCAGAATGCCGATCAGTGCCTTGACTAGTTTCTATTCGCTGAATTGACTAGACTGGGCACCGTAATGTCCTATGGACAGAACTTGCTTTTCCTAAGCCTCACAGACAACTTCGTGTACAGTCTTCCCACGCACATCAACCCCACCCCCAGGGGAAGAGTAACAAATCGATGCTATTGTCATGAAAAATGTGAAGCTTCCGTGTGACTGTTGACAATAATCACATCACTTTCATTGTAAATGATGGTCTGAAATAGTGTGTCAAAAAGCCAAAAAATATAGCACTACTTAATATTTTAGTTTAGTAAAATTTTATTGCAAAAGGTTTTAGCCCTGATAATGGTCACGATTAAACTGACTTAGACATACTGATTTCTTTTTTATGTGTAATGAATATTATATATGACACTTTTATAGTGAGTCTTTTATAACAGTACTTAATGTTTTCAATTTTTGATAGCTGGATGTAAGAATTCCACTAATACAGAATTTTATGTAAAAAGAACCAATATAATGCAGATTTAGCTATTTTAATTTTCTTGTATACTTTTATCAAAATATTTTCTTGCAACTGTGAAGGTTTCAATTCTCAAAATGGCAGAGTAGCTGTCTCTAGCAAAGGATTAAGTACAACCATAAAATGATGAGTTACAGGTCCTACAGAACCGCTGTTGTAAATGACTCTCGTTACAGTAAATGTTCCGCAGCTTTTATAAACTGCAGGAATTCTGCACTTTCCTCACTGTAAGCTGCTGTGGGAGAATATTGGTTTCAACCAAATGCCAAGTGGTTTTATCAAAATCTACGTGTGTGTATGCAAACGATCTCCGTCTTCTCATGCCTCACACAATCATCTCCTTAGGTAATCCGGCTCTGACTGACTCTCTTGTGGGGAAATTAATGTTTGCATTCTGATTTTTCAGAGTGACTTTTCGTTCACAAACCCATAGATAGAAGGCTTCTTAAAGATCTCCCAGACCAAACCTCTCTTCCAAAAGTGGAAACTGAAGTCCAGAGAGAAGATTACGTGGCCATAGTGCCAACTGGTCAGGTCAGGTCAGACCCTGGGCCTCGGTTTTCCCATCCATAAAACGAGGGGCTCGAACTACAGGGGGCCTTCCAACTCTGGCACAGACATAAGCCTAGCAAAGATATCTTCCTCTAAATGAGTGCTTCTCAACCTTTGTTTCCATCATCACCACCTTTCCCCTGGCCACTGGGGGAGCTATTTGAGATATTTTTTTTCACACACCTCCACCAAAATAGAAAGACCAAAAATATACTCAGCATTTCTTCATGTCCTGTGGCCTAGAGGGTCACGCATCATTGCAATGTCTGACTTTTTTATTTTACCCCCCCAAACTGATTTTTGCCCCCATGGGGGGATGGCATCTCCCCAAATGAAAATGCATTTTCTAAATGGCTTAGACCAAAAGTGATTTGCGGGTACACATGAACAGGACTTTGGAAGGTAGAGTGATGTTGGTTGTTAATCCTATGTACGTATCTCTGTGGCTCTGATTTTTCTCAGTTCTTCCAAATCTCTCCTACAGGGTGCCTCACTCCATGAGCCCACGGACCAGCTTGTCAAGGGGACGTTTATGTGCTCCCTTGCCCCGATCTCGAAGGGTCAACTCCAGAGCCCTTCTGTGGTGCTGCAGAGTGGAGGACATGCAGAGCAAACCACTGGCCTCCAAGCCAGCAGCACTGCCTTCCAAATCTCTGGCCACGCATGCGATGCTCACGGGCACAGTCTCCCCAGCATCTCCAGTGGAGCAGGCACCAGCCTGCCCCATCATTTTTGTCGGGGGGAGCAGGGGACAATAGCTTTCGAAGGACAGCTCCCACCACAGGAAGGTTAGCCGCAGACAGTACCTGAGCAATTTGGACCATGGTGGGAAAAGGACAGCAAGGGAAGCAGCAGACGCAGTTGAGGGTGACACAGGTCATAGTGCAAGGGCTGCTGTGGTATGCTAGTACAGCCCCGCCACTGTCCAACGCCGTGGGCCAGCTAAGTCCCAGACGTACACACTGCCGTGATGGAGGATGCTGGGTTTTCTTTTTTTAACATAATGGAGTTGAACTGATACCTCTAACTGTGCTGGGGTTCAGTCAAAGGTGAGGACCCTGAATTGAGGCACTGCTCTTCTCTGGGGGCAGTGGGGAGTGTTAATACCCATACCTGGCTCCCTGTCTCAGATTCCACCTGTCTGGGGTGAGGCCTGGGCATCGGGTTTATTTTAAAGCAGCTCCCCGAGTAACTGCAACATGTGGTTGAGACCCTGTTAGGAGGAACAATCAAGACCACTCAACGTGCTGAGCTCATCGTTGGTCTAGGTGGCCAAGACCGTTGGAGGCTGCAGGGCCGTGCGTCTGCGGAACCTTGGATGACAGAACGTCCTTTCTCTGTGTAGGGTCCTAGCCTCGTTGTGGGCCTCACTTGGAAACATGTAATCAGTGCAGCATGGAGCTGTGTTTTTTCCATGTACGTGGGTTTCCCAAAGCCATTTTTTGAGGCCACTTGACCAGCTCTCAACAACCTTCTCTCTGCCCACACCAGTCCTGATTTACTGGAACCAGTGGGAGCTCCCACTTTCTCCAGGGCAGTTTCAAAAGTCATCTCAAATTCACTCAAAAGCCAACAATAGTACATGGCATTCGGAAGTTAGGGCAAGGGGAAGAAGAGTGAGAACATGAACGAGGGCAGGGTAACACACTGCCAAGAACTTGGGAATGCTGGTGTAAGGAACGAAGCAGCCCCGGGCAGCCTACGGCAGCATAGCGGGGAGGAGGTTGGGCCCACTCGCAAAGGGACTTCTTAGTTTGATCCCTTCCTGAGAGGAAAGCCACGCGAGGGAAACACCTACCAGTGCGTCAGCTTTGTGCTTCAGCTTCTTAGCTTCCTGCATGTAATAATCAGCATTGTGAACCCTAAAGAGACAAAATGGGCTCTTTCAGCAACCAAAGTTTCGTCGTTTCACTGAAAGACTGAAGAGCCACAAATGCTTTTGCTCTAAATCCATTCCAATACAATGCTTTCGAAAGGGCAGGTGAACGCTACCGTTCTAGAATAACCAACCTTGCTATGAGCCCGGAAGTGCAATGTGAAGTGTGTCATGGCCCATTGGGATCAATAACCCAACCCTTCCATTGTCCAAACATTCCATGGACCCCAACGGACCTAGCTGCTGCTAGCATACTGTTCAACTGGAGGACGCGGATAAGAAAGGGGCCAAAGCAACCTAGAATTAAGCACCTGTCTTTGGAAATGGTACCAGAGTTCCATGATTAAATGAGCCAAAGACATTTCTCGGTGCAGACAGGGGGTGCGTGGGGAAGAGGGGCTGCCACCGAGGTCTTACTTTGGGTGGCATGTGCATGGTGCTAGAAAAGCCATCCTGCCTGCACCCACCCCCATGCACCGCTCCCACACTATGTCCATGATGATCTGGGGACAACATACGAGTCGTCAAAAGTGAGCTTGGGTCTCCGGACATTGGTGGTGCTGCTGGACAGAAGGGGCAGGGCCGCCCAGGATGCCATCTCCAGGTGACTGCTGTCCATGAGGCCAGTAGTGATGGTAGAGGTGATGGTGGAGATGGTTGTGGTAGTGGTTGTGGTAGTGGCTGTGGCAGTGGCGGTCGCGGTGGCCGTGACAGTGGCAGTGACAATGGCAGTAGCAGTGACAGTGGCAGTGGCAATAGCCGTGTTGGTAACCGTGACGGTGGCAGAGGCTGTCTTTTTTGGAGTGTCTCCATCCTGGGAAAAAGGACAAAGAGCTGCCGTAAGGTCTGGCCTCTTAGAATGTCTTTTCATACATACTTTGAAGGTCGAGCACAGTAGGAAACAAGGTAAGAGAAAGAAAACAATGCACACAGCTTGAGAAAAACAGATGACCCTGGGTAGATCACCAGGGTCTTTGTTCTATGATGATACCACCCACCGAGCTAGTCAGGGGCTGTGATTACATGAGCTCCATTATCCCATCAAGACAGCCACCCGCAGATCCATGCAGATCTCCTTGGAGATGTGGGTGGGGAGAGGAGGAAGGGGGAAGGGAGAGAAAGAGAGCGGAGGAAGGGGAATGAAGACCGAGCAAGGGAGCAAGGGTGACCATTGCGGGGGGGGGGGGGGGGGG
>NW_024423319.1:21062213-21075973 GCF_017311325.1 Ursus maritimus
AAAGCCAACAATAGTACATGGCATTCGGAAGTTAGGGCAAGGGGAAGAAGAGTGAGAACATGAACGAGGGCAGGGTAACACACTGCCAAGAACTTGGGAATGCTGGTGTAAGGAACGAAGCAGCCCCGGGCAGCCTACGGCAGCATAGCGGGGAGGAGGTTGGGCCCACTCGCAAAGGGACTTCTTAGTTTGATCCCTTCCTGAGAGGAAAGCCACGCGAGGGAAACACCTACCAGTGCGTCAGCTTTGTGCTTCAGCTTCTTAGCTTCCTGCATGTAATAATCAGCATTGTGAACCCTAAAGAGACAAAATGGGCTCTTTCAGCAACCAAAGTTTCGTCGTTTCACTGAAAGACTGAAGAGCCACAAATGCTTTTGCTCTAAATCCATTCCAATACAATGCTTTCGAAAGGGCAGGTGAACGCTACCGTTCTAGAATAACCAACCTTGCTATGAGCCCGGAAGTGCAATGTGAAGTGTGTCATGGCCCATTGGGATCAATAACCCAACCCTTCCATTGTCCAAACATTCCATGGACCCCAACGGACCTAGCTGCTGCTAGCATACTGTTCAACTGGAGGACGCGGATAAGAAAGGGGCCAAAGCAACCTAGAATTAAGCACCTGTCTTTGGAAATGGTACCAGAGTTCCATGATTAAATGAGCCAAAGACATTTCTCGGTGCAGACAGGGGGTGCGTGGGGAAGAGGGGCTGCCACCGAGGTCTTACTTTGGGTGGCATGTGCATGGTGCTAGAAAAGCCATCCTGCCTGCACCCACCCCCATGCACCGCTCCCACACTATGTCCATGATGATCTGGGGACAACATACGAGTCGTCAAAAGTGAGCTTGGGTCTCCGGACATTGGTGGTGCTGCTGGACAGAAGGGGCAGGGCCGCCCAGGATGCCATCTCCAGGTGACTGCTGTCCATGAGGCCAGTAGTGATGGTAGAGGTGATGGTGGAGATGGTTGTGGTAGTGGTTGTGGTAGTGGCTGTGGCAGTGGCGGTCGCGGTGGCCGTGACAGTGGCAGTGACAATGGCAGTAGCAGTGACAGTGGCAGTGGCAATAGCCGTGTTGGTAACCGTGACGGTGGCAGAGGCTGTCTTTTTTGGAGTGTCTCCATCCTGGGAAAAAGGACAAAGAGCTGCCGTAAGGTCTGGCCTCTTAGAATGTCTTTTCATACATACTTTGAAGGTCGAGCACAGTAGGAAACAAGGTAAGAGAAAGAAAACAATGCACACAGCTTGAGAAAAACAGATGACCCTGGGTAGATCACCAGGGTCTTTGTTCTATGATGATACCACCCACCGAGCTAGTCAGGGGCTGTGATTACATGAGCTCCATTATCCCATCAAGACAGCCACCCGCAGATCCATGCAGATCTCCTTGGAGATGTGGGTGGGGAGAGGAGGAAGGGGGAAGGGAGAGAAAGAGAGCGGAGGAAGGGGAATGAAGACCGAGCAAGGGAGCAAGGGTGACCATTGCGGGGGGGGGGGGGGGGAGGGAGAGAGAGGGAGAACGAGAAAGAGAGGTGACATGTATATTTCTGATAAGGGAACAGCCCAGAAACTTTAGGGTAAATAAGGTACTCTAGTCACTCTGCAAACTACCATCACCCAGTGCAGCGAGCCAGGCCTCACACCCTGGGGCCAAGGCTGAAGCTACCTTTTGTTCCTTGAGGCCTCGACTGGTGCCTGGCTAAGTGAACGTCAGGCGAATGCTCCTCATTTTGAGGACTTGGGGTGGTGAAAGCTCATTTTGACCAGATCAAAAACCAAACGGACAAGAGACTTCTGGGTTTCACTCTGAACTGTCATTGCCATGGAAAGAGTGGAATCCAGCTGAAGAAAGTAGGTGGCAAGATTTGTACTTCTGTGATGGTGTGTGCCATGAGACCGCGGTAGACTCTGCCCCCCCCAACCTGGCAGCGGTGGCATGCTCCTGACTTCTACCTCTGACCACGCTTGCCACGGCACCTCCTCCCGCTGCTCGCCTGAGCCGGTATCTCTCTAAGGTTGGATCTCCCAAGGGTCGTTCCTCAGGTCTCCTCTTTCCTGATCTGTATGTGTTGGGGCAGATTTGACAATACACGGATCATTGCCAAATGGAAACCTCAATCTTACCCTCTCTCTAAAGCTCCAGACGTGCGGTGGTCACCTGTGGAGCATTACCACCAAGATGGCCCATGAGTCCCTCAAATTGCCCTGAAACCAAACCGATAACCAAATCAGTTCCCTCTGTTAATGGTGGGACGGCCGTCCCTGTCCCCAAGGCTGGATTTCTCCATGGCAGCAAGGGCACTATGGTCATCCCAGGGCTGGGAGCATGGGCACCGGCGTACCCCCACCTTGCCTTCCATCTGAGCTGCTCTGCTTTACATGTTGACGTGCTGTAAATTCTCTCATTTCAAAATGATAATGATCCTAAAACTCTTTTGAAAAGAGCTTCAAAATAAAGTGAATTTCACTGCTCTATTTCATCTTTAATTTCTTCCTCTCCATTACCCTTATCCAATCCATTACAAAGTCCTATTCATTGCATCTCCCCACCATTTCTCAAATCTGTCCCTTCTTCCCATCAGCCTCCCGGCTGGACCCCCGACCTCAGAGCCAGCTTTTCCAGGCCATTCTCAACCTGCTGCCGGCCAGCCAGAGCTTCTTACAGAGACCTCCACGCATCTCACTGCCTTGCATCCAAATGCCAGCCCAAGGCTGAGCCCCTTGCTGGCCGGTGAAGTCCCTCCTGATCTGGCTTCAGCTTTCCACTTGAGCTCCCGCTACTCATTCTCGCGGACCTTCCCCCAGCCTGAACATATCCTGCCTTCTTCACTTTCCTGCTTTGGTTCACGTGGAGTCTTAGAGTTGAAAGAACCTTCCCTTCATTACTTTTCCTTTTTCACCTTGTGATAATTTGCTCTACTTTTTAATTTTAAAAAATTGTGGTAAAATACATACGACTGGCTTCTTTCACTCAGCATCAAGTCCTCAAGGTTCATTCACATTGTAGCACATGTCAGAATGTCCTTCCCTTTTAAGGCTGACGAATATTCCATTGTATGGACAGATTACATTTTGTTTAAGCACCTCCCTTCATTTCTAAAGTGTCCTCACCTATTAAGGCCCTGCTCAACGAATACCTCCTCCTCCAGGAAAACTGCCTTATGTCTACCCCAGAAGTGCTTTAATCCTCCTTGGTCCCTTCAGAGATCTGAAGTCTGTCTCAATCCCTCTCTATGACACTGATCACCAGCCATTTTATATTGTCGTTCTTTGAGCACATGCCTCATTGCTTACCTGACACTGAGAGCTCTCTGAACCTTGGCGCCATCTCTGATTCTGACATCGCTACCCCACCCCAGCCCCTGCCCCACAGCCTCATGCTCCCAGTAATTTGCTGACTGCGTGCACTCATACCTGCCTTAGTCAAAACGGTCAGTTTAAAAATAGAGGCCAAATGTGAACAATTCTTACGTCCATGCAAGTCTGTCTTTCCCACTTGATCCTGAATCTTGTGATTATCAAAACTTCTTACCACCAAGAGCTCACTGAGAGAACCGTGGTGAGAGGCTACCCATCTAACAATTGTTAGGATGCACAGGGAGAAAATAGTTGACAAATCATCATGGATTTTATTCGACCCAAACACATAAAAACATCGAAGCCTTCTAAAACTCCTAAGCCAGCTCCATGTTTCTACTGCCAAAGCCAGATGGCCCACACCAAACCGTGGAGTCAGCCCAAGACGGACCCACTCGTCTCTACGGTCAAGCTACGTGACAAGGACTCTGAAGCACCTCAAGAATGTACTCGTCTTCCAGCTTTCAAGCCATTTATGAAAAGAAGGGGCAATGGGTAGTCAGTCATGGGAGCCTCTCATGGGAGACTCCAGTGATTTCCTTAAGGAGGACACTCCGTTTCTAGGTGCAGATGGAACCATACTTATCAGGCTTGCCTAGCAGCTTTTAGCTCTTGTAGAAATGACTTCGCAGATTCTTGTAAGCATTACCACGGTCATGATCACAACTGTATTAGGCACCCAATTCTTTGTGCCAACATACAACAAGGCAGTATACAAAGAGAATTGCCTAGGTCTGGCGTACGCCCTCCCAAAGCTCCCAACAGAAAAGAGCACCAGTTGGAGTTTACCATATTAATTACATTCAGTATGAAAAATGGGATTGATAGTATAATTACTGTTTAGAATAGATGGTTTAATTTCTAACAAGGTCAGCATTTTTAAATGTGAATGCAAATGTGTGGGCGCATGCGTGCGCGCACACACAATTTCATATGGAAAATGACTATTTTACAATAGCACAATTTCTCTCTACCAGCGATGAAATTCGCCTAGATCCGCGTGCCATGCCAGTCATCTCGGATGATGGGGGACTCCACGTTGGAGTCCTTCAAGCTCAGAGGCCTTGTGGCTTCCCATGGAGTGGTAAATGGGCACATTTGGTTCACGGCCCACCAGGCTGGCATCAAGATATTTGAAAGCTCATTGATTTTCCCATATTTGCTCTTTTACATTACACTTAAAGGAGACCAGATGCATATGGACGCTACATCTGAATATACATGCATTTACATGGAAAAGCAGGTGCATTTGTCATTAATATTCACTGGGGACACTTTGCTTGTGGCTTCTGTGCTTCAGGTACCTATACCCGAGACAGCTGGAAAGACCGCACGGATGCGAAAAGTGATACAAAGTCTCAATTTTCTATGCTAATGGAGCAGCGGTGCTGAAAATGCAAAGGGCTGGATAATCCTTTAGTTGAGCTTAGAACCACAATTGTGTGGTTTTTAGCAACAGATTCACTTTTTAAATTCCATCCTTTTGAGTCACTATTTTAAACACTATTTCACACCTGCTAAGCCGGGTGGTGGGAAGATACAACTGGGAGTTCCAGCCCCAATCTGGTGACTTTCGGCAATCCCACCCCATCCATTGGTTCTTTCATTCATTCAATGATCATTGCCTATGCCACATGCCCAATCAGTATTTTGTGTGTCCCCACCGCTAAGATACGAAAGTATTGGACCGAAGGAGGTCCAAAGCCCTGAGTCTTTGCATAATAATCTGTTTGGAGAAGTAAGACTGGAATGAAAAATTCATCCTACATTAGAACGATCACAGTTTGAAATAATGGAGAGTTTGCATATTTCTGTATACTGTTCTCTCTGCCTCTTCCTCCCATCCCCCCACGGTCACATCCGGTTAGACAAGCTGGGTCAACTTGTTTCTACCTGATGATTATAATATTTCTTCCGAGATGCTTACATTTACAGATATCCCTTTGAAAGTAGCACAGAATTTTCCTTCACTCCTCTTGGGTTTGGTAGAGGTGATCTGTCCAATCATAGGGACGTTTTTGTCTTGACCAAAGGGGCCATTGCTGCCACTGATGTTTCTGCGGCGTGGAGGGTCCTCCGGCAGTGGGGAAAGTGGAGGAGGAAACAGCTTCTCTTCTTTCCTTCGATTTGCTCTCCTGGATGAACTGTTTCTGTGTAAACAAGACACAGAGGGTGTCACAAAGTTTTGTCTCTCTCTCGTGATTTTTCCCATGATGTGGGTACTTTCAACTTAAGTACTATTTTAGTTGATTGTCCTATGACTATGGGGAAGAGTATAGATAAAAATGCACGTAGACACAGATATCTATAGAGAGATACAGCTATAAATAAATGCAAATATATGTATCCAAGAATAAACACATGTCTTTGAAGCAGAACTCCGTGATAAATGTAACTGTGTAATGGAGAGTGCTACAGTGTGATATTTGCAACCTTTTAAGAGTCCTCTTAATTAGATTTTTATAGAAAATCCAAGGCAGACTTTAATCCCGTCATTTTTTTAGGGTGGTTCCTACTTATTTTGCCCTAGGACTTAACTGCATAATCCCACAATAAATGGTACAATAAACAATTAGAAGAGAGATATTTTCTTAAGAAATATTATGCTTGTACATTACTTAGCTACCAATAACCCACTAAATACTGTTGTGACACATTGTGAGCCTAGGCATAAGGAGCCCCTGACCTTACGCTGTTATACTGGAGTACTGCCGTGCTCCACTTCATGAAACCCATTTGAAAACTATTTTGTCATATCGCCACAAGACATCTGTAGTCCTAGAAGTACTCCCATGCTTTCAGACTGATTTATCTGCCTATTAAATGGGCACCATCAAAGAGACAGAGACTTCAAATAAAACAGAACAACTAAAACCTTATGCTAGCTGCTTAACTTGGTAATTGGGTCATGGATTTTCATTTTAGTTACTGTCTTAGCCTAATCAATGAAGATTACTTGAATTTTAATCTTTTCTTAGACAACTAATATTGCACTGTGCAGCCATTTACTTTCCATGATTATTGACTACAATTTTCAATAGCAAATTAAGTCAACAAGAATTTATGTTTTCCTCTTGGTCAATTTCAGTCAGTGTCTAGCAATATGGATTTACAATATCTCAAGGCAACAAATCAAAGATGAACAAGCATTCAAGGGGTCTGACTTCCTGAGATGGTAGAAGTCAATGCAGTCTCCTTGTTGCCCTTCCACCGTGCTGCCGAAATTTGCCAATTGTAACAGTATTTGCCATCTTCTCCATCTTCTGTTTTATAAATGTGGCCCTGTGTCAAGTTTTGTCAAGCAGCAAAATATTTAAAAACAGCAACTGTTTCTGCCATTACCTTAATTCGTTAAGATTAATCAAAAAGTATTTGCCAGTGGATTTTAAAACTTGCTTTGACATGTAGAACCACGTTAAGATAGCTGTGATACCCGATAAAAGAATGGCGAACAGCCGGATTAAGACTCATGTGCACAAGGAAGCCCCATGAACACCAGCCCCCACTAAGTATGATCGTTACGGAGGCCTCGGACTTCTGGGGATTTGTATAGAGGGCTGTCAAGTATTGCTGGCGCGTCAATGGGTGGTGAATGGTTCATTAGCTCCAGCCACTCCTCTGCTACTTGAGCTGCATCTGATTTGCCACTGGCCACTACCGTCATGCTTGGCCTTCCCATCTGCCACTGTACACAGAATACTGCACACAGTCCAGCACACTCTGTACAGTGGGCACCGGTCACCTGGCCCCCTTTCCATCTGTTTGGTAGTGAGTTAAAACCATGGGGCCTTTAATAACTTCCTTGGTGAAGGATACCCAGAGAGCATTTTCTGGAAATCACTCTATCACCATTATGGCTTCTTCTTATGAGAACAGGTTTTGCCACTTTGGGCGCCTCTTGTAGGTCAGAGGGGGACGGCAGACAAGAGAAGTATGTCACCACCATGACCCAATGCTTCAGAGGCCCTGTTGATAGTTCAAGCTCCCAAGGAGGTGTGTATGTTGGGGGGAGGGGTGGGACTCAGCGGGGCCCTCCTGTTGGATGATGGAGAACTGCGGCTGTCATAGTCTGACGTGGCAGTCTTTGCGGGGTTTAGAACATTCATTTAGAAAAGTGAATATTGTCTCCTACAAATTTCCAAGGATTTGGTTTGGAGGGTCAACAAGGCACAAAGGAGCAGATGGAACCTGAGGAGAGGGTTCCCAGAAGAGCCCTGAGACGCCAGCCCTCGCTTCATTCTCTCTCTTGGCTCCAGAGATTTTTCCACAGACCTGAGTTTGTTGATGAGCCTAAGAATCTGCTCCAGGCCCTTCCTGAATGTTAAAGGTTCCTAGGTCAACACTGCTCTCCTAACGACTACAAAAGCAGAAAGACTGTAAAGACCATGAGTTAGCAACACCATTCGATGAAGAACAAACTCAAATTATTAGACATTTACTTAAGACTTGGTTGCGTCTCTTCCATGAGATGGGAGAAGTGGCGGGTCACTGGGTTGCTTAGGGAGACAAGCATCAGAGACTGATGGTTGTGGCAATGCCTCCTGCCTTTTCCTTGTGTCTTCGGGTGGCCTGAATGGGTCAAAGCCTGGAAACTGGGGAGCTACGGCCACCACAGCCATGCCATTTCAGTCCATCCTCCAGGGGTGGAGGAGGGCCGTGGAAGGGCCATGCTTGATCACTGGGGAAGGAGCATGCTTCCCCACAGGCCTGGCTCACTCAGGGGTGAAGAGGTCAGCTTGCCCCATTGGAAGGGTGGCTACTTCTGAGAACTCCCGTATGTGAAGGGATGTTTCAGAGCAAAGTTATACCAGGAATACAGACACACTGTACACAGAGCCACGGATCCTCAGGCAGAGGGGCAGCTCCGGGGCCCCCATCTCCTTATTATACCAAGTGGATATAGTGGTAATTGGTCTTTTCCTACCTTTCATCTCAAAACAATAAGGATCGAAACAATTGTAAGCGGAAAACTTACATCCGACATCTTATCTGTGGCAGACTGATAGCATATCACTGATGTTAAACAGTAATCTGCGAAATCAATTGTTAGCAGCAGTTAGCCAGATTGCTCCTCTGCTCTGGGCTGCTAACAGGCTCCAAAACTGCTCTTTGATGGAAGTAATCTCTAATGTTGATGAATTTATGGCAATAATTATCCAGACACAATGGTTCCAGTAGCTGACAAGACTGATAGTTAAGTGATATTTCTAAAATGCAAGGACTTGGTCACAACGCTTGGTAGCAACAGAACCCAGGACTTCTCCAGGGAAGGCTGGGGTCATCTGAGTGAGGAGGGGACAGGGAGGCCTCCCGCCTGACTCTGGCACTTTATGCAAAGAGGGAGAAGCAGAAGAGGTGCCAGCTGGTTGGAACTAACAGATGGGTCCCCGGCCAGCTTTTCCTGACACACACGGTCCCGGGGGAGGGCAGCTCCCAGATGTCTCCTCTCTCTGGCCTCCTCAAATGTGTCACTCCCTTGCCCTCTCAGGAGGTCAGGATGGACCGAGTAGTCCTCAAGCTCTGTATTCAGGTCACAGAATGGCACCAAAGAGGAAGCAGCAGCTGGGTCACCGTGCAAAGGCTGCTTTCATCACCACCAAAACCGGAAGTTGCCCAGAAGCAGGTGATCTGGGTGCTGTCCCGTTTTAATTCATTCACTCCTTTTACTCTCCCCTTCATGCTAAAAGGTCACTTTGGCCGAGTTTGGTCCTCTGCATGAGGCAAAATCTGCATTCCACCCTCCATCTCACCCTTGTGAGACCAGCTGTCAGGACTGCCAGGCAACTTCTGGTTCCTTACCTACCATTCCTCTGAAGCAGGACCCCCCGCCCCCAAAAGGCTTCCTTTGAGATTTCTGAGCGGTCCGAACAACCGAGGTGTCATACAAAGACAGGGCAAACTCACTCTTTAGCATTGGGAGGCTTGTGGGGTGGGGCTGGTGAGATGCAGGGGGGCAGCAGGCAGATAGTGGCGGCCTCCTCTAGGCGTTGCTTCTTCTCCGGGATTTTCTCTGCGGTCTCTGTTGGCTTTAACAGGAAGAAAAATACAGAGCTTGAAATACACGGCACATGCAGACATGGAAAAACCATGGGCAAGGTAGACAGTTTGCTTCTATTTTAACTTCTAGATTACCTAGGGGAGTTAAATGCACACCTTTGTTCAGACAGAAAAGCAATCAGCCAAGAAGCTAGCATTTGAGCGAGTTGAGCTGCGCTGTGAACCTCTGATTAAAGATAGGGTAGTGCAGGAATCTCCTGCCAAAAGTAAAGAGAATCTATCATTTTCAGATCCTTCTTCCATCAACAATGCCCCCACCAATGAGTAGTGGAGAAACTAACACTGCAACTCCAACACGGCACGACGCCGTGCAAACAGCACGGGGCTCGTGGGTTACATAGAAAGGTCACTTACACAACCCACAACACGCAAGGCAATAAACCCGGTGTAAGACATGCCTTTGCGTGTGCTGGTTCTGAAGGTACGCTCTTGGCCCTGGTTGTGCCGCTGTCATCTCGAAGGGTGGGGAAACAGTGAGCGGGCAAGAGCCCCAGACTTCCTATGGCAGCCATTAAGTAATATTACTCAAACATCACAAGGAGATGATGTTACTCTAAAAACCCGCCCTGAGATCTGGAGATACAACAGAACGAGCCTAAGGTATTTGAAATGGAAGAGGTCATTCTGGGTTTCCCCTTCTGACGACAGTTTTCTGTTTTTTTAAGTAATCGCTACATCCAACATGGAGCTTGAACTCATGACACTGAGTTCGGGCATTGCATGCTCGACTGACCGAGCCAGTCAGGCGCCCCTGCCCCTCTGGTGATAGTTTATAGCCGTGGAATTCAGCCCTAACCTCTTGCAGGTGAGGATTCCACAAGTTGGGCCAAGTACACAGCTCAGGGGACCCAGAGGGTGGGGCTGTGTGTCTGCTAGGAGCTGGGAGCATCAAAGTGTAACTGGGGTATGGGGATGCCAATATGTGTCCGGAGAAATGAACAAGGCCCAGGGGATGCATGTTGAGCACTTGGGAGCGCGTAGGTGCCCTGCTGCTGCTGGGGTGGGGACTGTGGGGTGTGGCCCCGTGAGTCCATGAAAGCAGCCAGGGGCAGCCTTAAGGAGCCGATCCCAGGGACCGGCTGCCTGGGGAAGGCAACTGTCTCCATAGTCTTCTTTCCTACACATCATAACCCCCCATGTGCCATTTTAGATACTGTTCACATTGGCTGCCAAACCCTGACCGTTCCCAACACTTCCTCCCTGGTCACGTCAAATATCGCTTTGCCCATGGAAAGCACCACTGCCCTCACCAGAGACTGTGATCCATCGCCATTAGCCTCCTTGCACTTGAGGCTCAAGATCAGGTTCGCCAACACAGAGCCTCTGTTCATGATCCCTCGGCAGAGCACGGGCGGGGGGGCAGGGGGCAGCTTACCTTGTGCTTGCGCTTGCCCTTGGGGACAGGTTTCTCCACGGCCGCAGCAGCGCTCTGGCGCTTGGGCTTGGAGGCAGTCTCCTTGTGGTCCGGCTTGGCTGGTGCTGCTTGCAGTGACTGGTGGCCAGGTACTCTAGACAGCAGGTCAAGGTCAATCTTCACCCAGAGATTTTTCGGGTTCTCGTGATCTCGCAGAGGGGACAGAAACTCGGTTTGCATGACAGGGACGGGTGGAAACACTGGCTCCTCACTGGTGGCGGTTGTGCTGTTGCCGCCGCCGCTGCTCACTAAGGAGCTGAGGGTCAGGCCGGCACCAGAAGCTTCCTTGGATTTGGCAGTATTGCCCCCAGGAGCGATGCAAGGGGGCAGGACTTTGATTTGCAGGGTCTCTTCCTGATCTGTGTTGGAATCAGACGTGGACGAATCCGTTTCGATGAATTCCCGGGACTTTGGCGCGATCTTGCCAGGCCCTCTGTACTTCTTTTTCTCCGCAGCCAAGGGAACGTGTGGCCTTGGTTCCTTCCTAGGGACTGGTTTGTGGGCAGTGGCTTTGTGGCGGCCTCTTGGTGGGTCAGGAAGCTCCACGCTTTCTTTTTCTTTGGGGGTGCTGCTGGTAATATTTGGTTTGGGCCAGGTAAACTCGTCAATGCTGGTGTTCTTCTCGACTTTTTTGGGTTGTTTTTTTCCAATTGTCCTTTGAGAAGCTGTCTCAATAGTTGTTGACAACTTATGCTTCAAAGCCTTTGTTTCTGGATTTTTCTGGGTTGGCCGTGGACGGGCTTTCTCCCTGATAAGACTGAGGAGAGGCCTCTCTTTGGGTTCAGCCTGGACCTGGCTGGGGTTTGTCTTCACTTTGACCTGGACTTCCATTGGCTGGATGATTGGAGGAGGCACAGAAACTGTCTCCATGGGCGTTTCATTTTGGCCACAAATAAATGACTTGTTCTGAGATGTCACTTTGTTAAGCCATTTATCCAACTGCCACTTGTTGGTTGAGGGCGGCTCAGGCTGCAGATGAGAAACAACAACAAGAGTGAATCTCACAGCTTGGAAGAATCTGGAAGGATCCTCAGTACACTGAGTGCTGATAAAAGCTGTGGATGTGAAGTGCCCATCCGTACATTTAGAGACACACACGGAATCTAAATTCATCAAATTACCCAGAGAGACAAATACTCCACGAACCAGCCCCAATCTACTTATTTCAACAAACTTCCACTCCTCTTCCGAAAACAGTCTCCACTCTGGCCAGGGAAGAAAGAATTATTCACAGAGAGTTTTCCCAGAGGGTGGGCACGGAGGCCTGGCAGGGAAACTTGTTCCCAAAATCCTTTGGTGGGACTCATTGCTCAACCTCTCGCCAGGAGGCAGAGGTAATGATCTCGGGTCCTGAAAAGCAATGTGAATGTGCCTCGAGTATAATTCAAAAGGAAAGGCTTTCTATTCGCCAAAGCGCTGGTGCCTCTCTATGATGCTGTAATTCACTGCAAAAAACACGAGCCTTTTCTATTTTTACGGAAGGATGAAAAGATTTGACTTCCCCAAAACCACCGCACTTTCCTCGGTGTATGGGCAATAACCAATTTATGGGGACATGCATGCAGACATTAGTGTCCGCTGTTAAGGCCCGGAAATGATGCGTACAATTCAGGTGCTGATTCCCAACTCTGAATTCTGCCTGTTGAACTAAAAGAGCCATCATTTTTATTAGAACTGCTCTTCTTTTGAAAGCCAATCAGCTGAAGCTTATGGCACCAGCCAATAGAGGGTGAAAGAATTAAAAACACTTGAGTGGCCGTGACTCCGGCGCACACAGGGCCAATGGCGGGCAAGGGCCGGGGAAATCGTGTTGGCCGGTGCTGCTGGTTTGGGATACCGGCTCTGGCAGTACACAGACCCCAGTTTTGGTCCTGGCTTGACCCCTGTCTGCCTTGGGAAATCTTGGGAAAGTTAACATCTCAGAACCTTATTCTCTAATCCGTAAAATGGGGATAACAACAGCAAGGACCCCAGAGAAGTGTTACGAGGACAACACAAGAAAGTGCAGGTCAAGAGCTTCTCAGGGTGCCCGGCCCCGGGCCCACGTTCGAGCCATGCTGGCTACGATCCGTAGCCGGATTGGTGCTGCTGCTTTCTCCAGTATTCCTTTCCGATTGTTACAAACAAGTCCCTGCCGTACAGGTTGCAGGCTCGGGGGCGCCGAGGGGTCATTCTGGACTCAGAGAGGACAGGAGGGGAAGAGCACACTGTTTTTTATTTCAAAAGTGTAATTTGGGTATTTTAGCGAGCCGCGTTCAATGTTTTCATGAAGTATCATCAAACACATTTGGAGGACGCAAATCAGAATTTTAAAAAATCCATGCTATGTCTTGGGTCTTCCTTGCCAAGTGGCAATTCATCCCTTCAACCTGGAGTTTCGGCGGTGGTGGCTCCCGGCCCAGAAGTGGGTCTTGACTGGTTCTCTCAAAAGAGAAGTTGCTAGCCCGGTTATTACGCTTCCAGATTTACACATGAGGAAGCTAAGTGAGTCACACGGCAGCAAATGTCTGTCTGTCTTTTAGGGACCGTGCACATGTATGTTTCAGAGGGAAAAAATGCTATCAGATACCCAAATACTTTCCTCGAGTATTTATTGTGTTGGACGTGTGTGTGTGTGTGTGTGCACATGCACACACGCACACTGGGAGTGCCACCCACCCCAGCCACAGGCAAATCGTGCTCGCAGCCCCCTCCCCTTCACCCACCTCGGGAGTGGCCACACGAGGAGCCTCATTGGATTCGCTGTCAGTGGTGCTGCTTTCGGTGTCTGAGTCTGACTCGGAGCTGCTCTCGGAGTCACTGGAGCTGCCAGATCCCCCGCTGGCTGGTGCTGCAGGTGGGGGCTGAGGTGTGGCCAAGAGTGGGCTGAAAGAAAATGACATCATCCATTGCCTCATTTCGTCTCACAGCCGCGGGCCAAGCCCCCCCCCGC
>NW_024423319.1:21075983-21216288 GCF_017311325.1 Ursus maritimus
CCCCCCCCCCCCCCGCCAATGCAGCACGAGGGCTTGTGGTCTGTGCGACACAGAGCCCAGCATACCGTCCCATTCCGTTTCGTTAGAACCAGGCCTGCATGTGGCCAAGTTCCCTGGGTTCCGTGACACTGCCTTCCGTCTCGGGAAGCCGAGCCTCCCGCATTCTGCGTGACCACCTCGAGCCAAGGGTGCGCGCCTTCCGGACAGAGACAGATACCGATGCCACAGACCGAAGCGTAGCCTAAGGTTCTTAATGGTCCCATGCTTTTTTTGGTTAAGGTAAGTTTTCATTTTCTATTGCCATCTCGTTCAGAGACCCAGAGGTTTGTCACGGGGCCGTGATCTCAGCTATACACAAGGTATAGTCCTCTCACCAAGGAGGGGTGAATTCAACCCCATTTTAATCGGAGAAAACTGAGGTCCGCGGGGAGAGAGGCTTGCCTCTGCATGCTAGCAGGTTGGAGAAGTGAGCTGGGAACTCCAAGGCAGGGACTGTGAGAAGCATTTTCACTGCCGGGTGCCTAGCCCCCAGCACCGAGGGGACCACAGTCACATTTCTTGGCCTCCTCCATCCTAATTTTTGTAAACTCTTTGTAAAACGCTTACTGGGAGGTATGATCCTAAGGGGCCAAGCAGGTCTAATGATTGATTTCAAATGTGTAAAGCTGACCAAGCAAAGCATTTGAAAATTGACACCATTTGCCACTCTGCCTTTATTGATAATCAACAGTCTTCCTGACTGATCGTTTGCTCCCCCGCCCATAACAAATCAGCCCCCACTGCCTCTTGGCATGTCAGGCGATGTCCTCGCCCCCTGTCCTCGGGCTCACTGTGAGAAGTGGGGGTCCAGCCTCAGGGGGCGGTGAGGACATTCATCTCCCCCCGTCTCAGCAGCCCAAGGACTCTGGAGGCACAGAGCATCAGTCCTTGCCTGCCCCACCCCATGCCCTCAGCAGCCCCTGTTTCTCTCCAACAGTACAGCTCTTGCCCCCTGGCCTGTAGCCACACTCGGCAGCTGTTTGCGAAGGAACAGGATCCCTTTTCAGCCAGCATGGGCCCCTTGTCAGTCCCTATCCAATGCAGAGAGCCCTTTCATTCCGTGTGCCTTGCCTCCCTAAAGACTGCCCCTTTAATCTCCCAGGTAGGTATTTTCTTTCATATAGCAAAGCTCATTTTAAAATGCTATCTGCTAAGTAAATGCTATCCAAAAGTACATTTCTCTGCCAAATACACCAAGAGATTAGGGGAAGCAGAGGAAATAGGGGACTGTATCCCCTGGGAAAGCGCTGCACACGTGTGTGTGTGTGTGCACGCATGCACGCGTGTGTGCGTGTGTGTCCCCGACAGTGGGGGCAGGGACCTACAACCCAACGCTCTCCTTCCCTTTTGCAGGTCTCTCCCTAATGGCAGTAAAGACTCCGTATTTATGCAAAGTACCCTCTAAATCTAATCAATTGTTTTTGTCTTTGGTTATTAAATAAAGACTGGGGGAACAGATTTAATGAGACCAATCCAGACATTATGCTAACTTGGCCTCAATTCCCCCCAAGTAACATTTCAGGTCCAGCCCGGAGCAGCCGCAGCCCTGAGCTGACTGGCTGCTGACTGAGATAAAATCGAACTCATGCTCACGTTTATGATTTGGAAGTGAAAAGCAGTTTTCTAGTTTTCTTTCATATCTGTGCATTAATGTCTGGCTTCTCATAAGACTCCGTTCATTCTAATGTTACCAAACTCGAGTCTAGATTTACTCTGGAATATTTCTGGATAGCGTTTCCATTTACTGGATTATATTTGAGCAACTGCTGTAAGAAAAAAAACAATCCCAGGGATTATTCCCCTAAAACTGAATGCACTGAGGTGATAGACAGAAAGCACAGATGTTTTATTTCCCAGAATAAAGTTATTCATCAGCTATGCCACAATAAAGCTTTACGGACTTAGTTGGAAACTTGTATACATGCGTGTTTGTACATAGGTGTTCCTTATCCAAATCCCTTTGAAGGGGAGAAGAATTCTGGTGTTCAGATTTTTTAATTTTAACAATGTGAATATACCATATATATATATTATATATATAAAATACTATATATATACATATAATACCATATACATCTATATAATACCATATATATCAATATATATAAAAATACCTCAACTGGGATCTGGGGAAGCATCCCTTAATAAAACTCACTGATATTGCTATAGTAACATTAACAGTAAGAGGTCGGATTCTGTCATAAAATGTGTTTGTCTCAAAGTTCCAGAAAACGACAGCTCTCAGGACTTTTTCAATTTCAGAGTTGTGATTAAGGGATTATGGATGTGGACAGAAACCACATATGAAAAACGGACTGTAACTATATGTACAAGTAAATATAGATAGATATGGATATGAAATAAAGACTCTTTCAAACCTCAGAGTAACCTTGACTGAGACCCAATAAAATGAGACCTGAAATTATTTTCCCTAAGACTTCTTATGGCTAAATCTATTGCTGTGTTCTCAGGAAGAACCCCACGGCCAGTCAATATGGACAATGTCCCCTAAAGGGAGACTAGTGTAGAAAGAACAGGAAGAGGCTCATCAGCTTTTCATACCCTCCCCGATGAACACGGGTGCTTGGGGACGAGAGGGCAGGTGGACTTGAATTCAGAGAGGGTACTAAGAGGACTCCAACTGGGGGTGAAGGACCTGAGGATCTTAATGAGAAAGAATTGCTTTCGCTGTGCAGTTGCACAGTTGGAAACAGGGAGGGCATAACAGTTGTTTAAAATGGAAGCAAAATTGCTCTCGCCTGTACCTCCCTCTGCCTCTATTATCCATCTGCTGCTCCCGGGCTGGCTGGAGAATCTGGCTGCACCCAGCCTGCAGAGGAATGTAAGCCACGTATTTGAGCCTGTCCGACCCTCACTTCCTCTGGGCCCACCTTGCACGCAGCAGTACAAACATCAATATGAGAATGACTGGCCAAGGACCACATTCTTGTCTAGAATCCATGGTGGAACTTTCGAGTGGGCAAGTCATCAGAGTATTTCACTTACGGGTCTTCGCTGAGACCTGTTAGCTGTTTAGCTAGTTAAATCCCCCCTTCTGCTACATTTATTTTCATACATCGCCAATTTATTCTCCGGATGTGTATTAATTAAAGTGGCTATGAGTGAGGCTAGCCCACGTGATACTTGGTTCTGCCCAGGAGATGAGGGAGTAATGTGCAATTTACACATTCTTCATTCACCAAACTGTATTAGAATTATTTCCCATGCACCATTTCCTCTCATATTTTAATCAACTGCTTTTTAAAAGAATGCTAGTGGTTACAACAAAGATAACGTGTTATATTAAAAATCATTAACATTTGATATATCAAACCATCTACTCCATAGTCTGTAAATATTACAATTGTACTCTATGACTTCACCCCAGTGTAATAAAACTTCTCAAAGGACCCACATTTGTAGCAACTTCAAAGTCAGCGGCTCGACCTTGTCAGAGATCTGATTCTGCTATTGTGTTCATCAGCATGAGCGGTCTTCAGTGAGTAATGAAACCTCGTTTTAAGCCCAACTCCATTTAGTAGGTCCTCATGGTCAGGGGCCAGACTGAGGGCAAAGGAGCTGGCTTAGCAAGTCAAAGACCCTAGCGGGGAAAGCCAGGGTTAGGGAAGGGGATCAAAGAGGAGGCCAGTGGGACAGAAGTTTGGGAGACGTTTACGATGCCTTGTCCAAGCAGGGTTGGCCCTGATGTGGAATGCTTGAGCATACCAGGGTAGAAAGGTGGGTTTTAAGTGGTAGTCCAGGGCACCTTAATCTCTAGACATGACAGTCTCTCTATGCTTACACTGACCAGGACTCTTCTACAATAAAGGGGCTCAGTTTGTGATACCAGAAGACGGAGTTGGAAAGCCGTATGAAGACACTGGGACGACTTTGCCTGGAGAAGATTGTGGCACAGGGAGGAGGAGGTTCAGATGATGACGGTCTTCAAAAACCCAGAAAGTCTGTCCTGTGTGAAAGGGGGTGGGCTCATTCTGAGGGCCTCCCAAGGTAAAACTGGGCCAATGACCTAGAGATCTAGTTGAGAAGATCTCACCTCAACAACAGGAAAGGCTTGTAAAAATCTACAGCTGGGGTGGCTTAGTCTGTTATGAACCTGACTCTTGACTTCAGCTCAGGTCACGATCTCAGTGGCATGAGTTCAAGCCCTGCATTGGGCTCTGCGCTGGGTGTGGAGCCTGCTTAAGATTCTCTCTCTCCCTCTCCCCTTGCCCCTCCCTCCTGTGCCCTCTCTCAAAAAAAGTCTACGACCGGCCACAGAAGGAAGCCAAGGCTTTGTAGGCTAGTGAGCTCAATACCTATAGATGACCAGGTAGCCGGCAACAGAGAACATGGTAGACAGGTCCCAAGTGGGGTCGGATGATCTTTAATGTATTTTCCAGCTCAAAGATTCTGATCCTTATGAAAGTGTACAAAGGATTGTAAGGGGGACTTTTTAGGACCCTAGGGGGAACGTGTGGGGATATGTCCGCACAATCCAGTCTGTTCCTTAAGGCAGCTCTGCAGTGACCTGCTCCTGGCAACACTTTATCAGTCACAGAGCTCTTGTGTGAGCTTCAGAGGATTAAGGCTGCATTTCTGTAGGGCTATTTTATAAATCAGACTTTTCACTAATTCAGATTAACAGCCTCCAGAAAGCCAAACATCTGCATCGGTGCTGATTCTAATCCTAATTTAACTGTAAATTCCTTTCTCGGGAGATAAACAGGGATGATGAATTGGCCATTCTGCTCAATCAAGCTGTGTGGGCATCAAAAAAAGAAAGGTTCCAGAACGGATGACAACTTAGTGGTGGGAAATGTACCCGGGGAGGGTCCGACAAGCAAGTCCCGACGTACTGATCTTGGCAACATATTTGGCACGTGACCAGGATGTGCCAAAGGCATGTAGCGGGAGATGTTTGATGGGGAGTCCTGTTTTAAACCCGTCTTTAGTTGAGGCTCGTACAAATTTCATCATCATGACCCTTTTCCAGTTTTATAGGAATGAAACGTCTGTCTACCAGATAATTTGAAATGCTTCCATATTTGAAGTCCTCATTAAGTTGTAAAGGGATGTCCCTGAGGCAAAGGAATCGACATTTATTGCTGACCT
Organism: Ursus maritimus; assembly: GCF_017311325.1. Classification (NCBI taxonomy): domain Eukaryota; kingdom Metazoa; phylum Chordata; class Mammalia; order Carnivora; family Ursidae; genus Ursus; species Ursus maritimus. The sequence goes on from NW_024423319.1 coordinate 21,081,135, forward strand.
TACCTCTCTTCTTCATTTTCCTCTCTGAACTCTGGGTTCCAGAAGTGGAATGCTATATCTGCTAGGCCACTAGGGGCAGATACTCCAAACCCTGGACCTATCCCAGCCACGGGGTAGGACGAATCCATTTTTAGTGTGAGTCACTAGTTTTGACATGTATCCTACCCACCCCCCCGGAAATCCAATAGCCCCCTTATTCAATAGGAAGTGTATGCAGAAGCATAATACATAAAGCAGATAAGGCAGCGCTGTCTTGGCGCAAACAGACGTCGGGCAGAAAGTGGGTAGAGGGTGTTGCCAGCAGCATACCCTAGCATATCCTCCTCCCCGGTGGCCCCGAAACACAGTTTGAAGGTAAAATGCTTCGTACCCCAGTATTATCACCAGCAACTCAGGATCAAGCGTCTTTTGTGTTATCGCACTAACACTGTTGATGAACGGGTAAGCGAATCAGTGTCCAGTTGTTAGTTGGGCTACACTGGAGATAATCTTTGTTCAACATGTGCACACTGGGTATCTGCCCTTTTGTTTGATCCTGGTGTTTGGAACGGGATCTGCTCAACTTATTTGCAAGGAGTAATAAGGTGATGCACACGCATTCACTCTTACTCATTTTCATGGGCAAGTTACTGAACATGACATTGTTGAAAGCCCTGACTGACTAAAGAGATCTGTGGTTGGCAAATATGACTCCCGCAAGGATGTCCACGTCCTAAGCCCTAGAACCTGTGAATATGGTACCTCGTGCGGCAAAAGGGATGTTGCAGATAGGAATATATTCAGGATTTGAGATGGGGAGATGATCCTGGATAATCTGGGTGGCCCCAGTGTAATCACTGGGTCTCTGGGAGCCAGTGCTCAGTGTCAGGAAGGCACGAGGAGATTACTCCTATAGCAATGGGCGATGAACTTCCATAGAAGCTGTAAGTCAATCATTTGGAACTTTCAGAAGAACTGGAACTGACTGGCTTTGCATGTGTTCCGATCACCAGCAGTTAGTGCCTCTTTGTCCTAACTTAACCTGACACCTACTTCCTTTCTGAGGTGATACTGATGACTGATTTTGGCAATGGTTTTTCATAATTACATTTGATTTGCAACCAGCCATTCAACCATAATTACATTTGGTTAGCCTTTTTTTCTTTTTAATGATTTATTTTATTTTATTTTTTTATTTTAGAGAGAGAGAGAGTGGGACGGGCAGGGACAAGGGAGAGGGAGAGAGAGAATCTTCAGCAGGGTCCATGCCCAGCATGGAGCCCAACACGGGGCTCGATCTCATGACCCTGAGCTCATGACCTGAGCCAAAACCAAGAGTCAGACACTTAATGACTGAGCCACCCTGGTGCCCCTTGGTTAGCCTTTTGGGGCCTGGCCAGCCCCAGGCCCCTGTCTTCTTTTCCTGCCTGTGGCCTGTCTCCATTTTCAGTCTATTTCACACATCTAAATAGCTATGTTTCCTCTACTGCTTTTTTTTTAATTTTAAAGATCTAATTGGCTAATAAGACTCATGAATCAGGCAGCATCCTATCTGGCTAATAGAGGAGAGCTCCCCCCATACTAGTGTTAAAGAAGTGGTTTTAATCTAGTGGGAAGAACATGGAACTGCAAGTCAGATGATCTCTGGAGTGTTACCTTGGATACTTTATCATCGTGTGACCTCAGGCTAAGCACTTCGCATAGGGTTTCTGATTCCTCGTCTGTAAAATGGGTCTACTATATCACACAGGCTGTGAGACGGCTAAGCGAGTACATTTAGGGGAGGCTTTTCAAATGTTGATGTACACACGACTCGAGCGGGAAACTCATTAACATGCAGGCTCGAATTCGCTAGGCCTGGATGCAGCCTGAGTTCTGTGTTTGTAACGCACTGTTGGGTGAGGCTGATATTCCTCGGCGGGGGGCCAGGTGGAGAGAAGCGAGGCTAAAACCGACATGGGCTATTCAGACATGAGCTGCTGCGGCAAAACATAAATTGGTGAATTTGAAACTGAGGGCAAAAACACACTTTGAGATCAACTGCGGATTTTATGTTTCCATCATTATTCTGTCCTCCTTTAGCAACAGACAAATTGGACCACCTTATGCCATTTTAAATCTAACCTGGTCAAGCTTAAGCCTTCTTTGGGCAATTGTGGCTGAAGAGGTTGTATTAGATTCCTTCTGAGAAGCTTACAACGTTCCTGAGGCCTCCTGCCTGCGCCGGGAGTTGGCCAAAGGCCCGACTGTTTCCTCCGCACGTGGCCTGTGGCTCATCGTGAGGCTCAAAGGCGACTTGCCACTACCCTGGCCGAGGCTCAGGGGGTAGCCACTGCGGGAATGGCCACAGCTGGGACACTCTTACTACTTCCAGAATACTGAGACTTAGTACCAAACAATGTCAAGGTGCAAAATAGTTTATGGATACTAGGGGACAAAGTTCAATGAGCAGTTTTAAACAAATGGAAAACACCAAACCGAAACCAAGGCACCTGCTTCCACCGAGCGCCGTCTGCGGGGGGACAGCACCGTGGGGCTGCCCGCGTGCTCCCAGTCTGGCTGGTCGGCGCCCGTGAATGGGCCAGTGACGTCTTGAGAGCATCACACTTTGCATTTGGGAGAATACACTGGCATTTAAATTCTTCTGGAAATAATGAACAGCCACACAGACTTTTCTGCTATCGGTCAGAGCTGCTTCCATCAAACAGCTGAACAGGTGGCAAAAAATCATAGCCAGCCAAGTATTTTTGTCCCTTTTGCCTTTAAAGTGCATCAGCAAAAATGGGAGCAAGGAAGAGAACAAAGGCAGGCAAGTGACTGTGAACGCCGACTCCCGTGAGCCCTGCTCTCCACCAGAGCAGAGGATGAGAGAATGAATGATTCGCACTCATAACGAATGCAGAGAGGGCCAGATGACAGGAATCTCTAACAAGGCCCAAGCCTTCCAACAAAGAACTTCATCAGTGACAAATCCGACGTGGAGCAGGGGTGCCTTAAACCCGGAAGCCGACTCCGGGCAGGAACCTCCTCACTGTATGCACAGAACTGGTCTGGAGACGGGCATGAGAGCCCAGGCAGTGGACAGGCTGAAGGTGCTAGAAGAGCACAGAGCGGGCTGGAGACAGACTCAGCGCGGCTCCACACAAGCCTCTGCCCTTTTCCTTGCTTGATGGCTTCTTCCTGTTGCCCATCATGCATCGGGCTGCCTCTGGATTTGGGAAGTGGGCATCCCTCTTCCAGTCTCTCCCTAGACTACATTTCTTCTTTGATGTCTCTCAATGCCAATCTCCTTATCAGTACTGTCGCTCCCCTTCATGTCTGATTTGTCACCTGATGTATCACAGATACTTGACTTAGAGGGTAAGCTTCTAAGGCCAGAGGCTTTATCAAACACACACACACACACACACACACACACACACACACAAGCATGCACTCTGTAAATGCTGCGTGCACCTAAGCCACCCTAGAGTAAAGCCCGAAATAGATCTCTGGGAAGAGGGACCCTGGGTACATCCACTGTCTACTGTCTATGTCCCCACGGTCCCAATAGGATACTGTCATCATTGGAGCAACAAGACCAAAATATTTTTTAACTGCAGAGCACTTGATTATGTTCTAGCATTTTCACTCCCATGACCTCCTTTGGTTGCTATAAGAACGGCGAGTAGGGGGTGGATACAACAGGTATCCTCACCCCCTTGGCCACGAAGCTCCACTCTAAGCCAAAGTTGTGTGGCTGGGGCCTGGTGGGGCTTTCACCAGGCTACTGTGATGATTTCGGCCACACCAAGTCGGCTCGAGGAAACGAAAGCAATCGGGGATCCATGACAAAACTCACCCTTGTCGCCATACCGAAAGGCAGCAGGGACACAGAATTAATTCCGAATGCTTTCTTCAAGTGGCCAAATGAGACAGTCTGCAAGAATGCGATGTTGAGACACTAAAGGCCATCGGCGCTCTGTGCTAGCAAAACCGTGCTGCATTTGACTCGAATGACAAATCTCACTGAGTCCAGAGGAGACTTACAGCTCACAGAGGATAACCCTTCCACACACATGAATAGTTTGTGAGGATTAAGTAGGGGAAATTTAAATGTCCTTTATGTTTCACACCATTGCGTCTTTTCAAAAATTGTATTTGTTTTGAAATAGATGATAAACATGATAGTGAATTCAAAAGATACTGAAAGGGACACAGAAAAGTAGATCTTCGGACTCTCTACTGTCCCATCACCCCGTTTTCCAACATTTTTCATGGTTAATGTTTCTTATGATTCTTCCAATAATATCCCCATAGATTCATGAGTACTGATATGTGTGCTTTTAAAATAAAGGTTCTTTTTTTTTTTAATTATAAAAGTAATACCTTAAAAAAACCTTCCTGTATGTGGGATGGCAGGGCATTCGATGAATGGCATTCCAAGTCACATCCATAATTTCTAAAATAAAACTCATACTTCCCTTACTAAATGTCTCTTCATAATAGCACCTGAAATATATTACAAACATCAGCAGTAAAAGACTCAGGTGAATGGCAAACATTACAACTCACAGCCCCGCAGTGTGAAACCCTACCACGAGAAAGAGGCAGTAACGTGACACATACCACGCGGAACAGAAGCCGCTCACACAGCCCTGCTCCGTGGGACTAGGCTGCAGGTTCCAAATCAGGAGACAGTCACTGTGCTTCCTCCATCACAGACACTTCTTCAAGATCTGGTCAACGCATGCTGGTTCTGCTTCCTCACCACTAGAAACTTCTATAAGCCCAGTAATCAGGCTTTGGAACTCTTTGATCTACTGAGACTGCTTTCAACCCCTGCCCTGCCCACTTCCCATTGCAAATCAGGTGTCCTTCCCTTACTCTCCTTGACCTCGCTCCCTGTTGGACTAAAAGCTTTGACTTCTTTTGTACTTGGTCCCAGTGACCATGTACAACATGAGAGCTCTTGATTTCAGAATTCGCAGTGACCCCCTTGCAGGTGGATGTGCTCTTCTCTACGGGATTTGCTGAGCTCTATCTCCATTGTCACCCTACCTTCGGGCCAGTTTTGACTACTCTCTCTTTCCAGCACATCTGCCACTTTTGTGTCCTCCCTCCTCCCGCACTCCCCCCAAGCCTTTGCTTAGCCTGTTTATTCTGTCTAGAACAGCATTCCCCCCAACCTCACCGCTTGCTTAAATTTTTATCTTTTAAGCTCAAATTCAAATAACATAAGGTCTTTTCCAATGGCTTTAATTCTCCTTGATACCTCTCTGTTCTGATTTCTCTGCACTAACTGCGTCATTGTTTATTACTTAATTATTCTCAAATTATTTCATCAGGCTAAACTTTTGTCTACGCAACTAAACTGTCCATTTCATGATGGCAGGTGCCAGACTTTACAGTCATTTTGTGTATCCTAAGGTGCCTAACGTAATGACTTGTATGTGATTTTCTTGTTATGAAAGACTATTCCAAATGTCCTCATAAGGAGTAGAAAATCTGCACAGAGAAGGTCACCTGGTAAAGAACAATACTTAACTACAAAATGTCTATGTATTGCTGACTCTCAACAGTCAATACTTAGGTGGGCCTGGGCAACACCAAAACCCCCTGAATCATAAGTTAATCTGATGAAAATAATTAAGCAAATGGGTTGCCTGATGATGGATTTGCAATCTTTCAACTGGTTGGATGGATGCTAGCTCATCGCAGCACCTGCCTCTTTCTTCAGCTTTAGTTCCATGGCAAAAATGCAACTTCTTGGGATGGCCATTTTTAATGTAATCGGTATTTAGAACAATAGCCGCCGACGAGTTGCAGAGTGCACATACATGTATGAACGTGAGAAATAAATGGTGTGGCTCTTACTGAAAACGTGTGCTACACATACACGCAGACCTTCCTATTTTTAATTAAAATGAGGATTCCATTACTCCGATTTGTGTGAAATGTGAGCTGCTCTTGTCATATCATTTTGATACATTAACCAGCCCAGTCTACATTGTGCTTGATATTAACTCCCTTTCTACTTGGTGGTTTTTCTAGTGGCATAATTAATTTCCTCATGGAAGAAAAAAATATTCAATCAATTTGGGATTAAATATGAGGTTGAAGGACTTTCACAAAAGATAGGACTAAATCTCCTAGCCCACATGCCTTGCTAATTATGACACACTCACATTAAGAACAAGAAGGTGTTCCCTTCCCATGATAAATGGGCCTGAAAATCCTCCCTAGCGTTTACTATAAATCACAAAGACCATTAATAAACAGGCAGGAAAAAAACGACAGTTTCTACAAGAATTCACTCCCATTCTTTGCCTAAGACTATCAATGTCATATTTAAAGCTGACATCGGAAATCTTCTATACAGAAGCCCTCTAAGTCAAAAAGCCCAGCTATTTTAAACAGAATTTCCTATGCCTGTTATTCTGAATGACAGCAAAGGAAACACTGGATCTTCTTAATCCCGTAATGCTATCTGCCCCCAAATCTTGCCTTCTAGCTAACTGCCTCCCTTCTCATCAATGCTAAATTAAAGGAGGTCAGGCGCAAATGAGAGAAGAAGAGGGGGCCACACTCGCCTCATCTTGCACCCAACTTGCTTTAGACAAAAGTCTGGTCACAGCCACCAGGAATAAGATAGCTGAGCACAGGCAGCCTCCGTCCGCACTGAGCCCTGTATACGGAATGGCAGGGCTTACACCTGAATCTAGATCAATAGCAACGAGAATGGCAATCCCGTATCACAAATGAGCACAGAGCCACTTAAAAGCTGACCTAGAAAGAAATGGAAACAAACTCAGGCATTTCTCCAAGAGCTGGCAGGATCTGTGATAATGACAAACAGGCTGGTAGTAATAAGGTCAGGGTGTTCAGTTTTGTCATTAAGGGGAATCTGTCATGTGGAGAAATTTGTCATGCAGAGAATTTGGGAAATGCAGCAATTCCAAAGAAGGTAGAATTTAGAATAAGAAGGAAGGACTTTAGAAACAGACAATTAAAAATGCCTTGTGAAGCTAAGCCAATTACATTTGTGTTCAGCAGAAAAACCTGGGAATGTGTAGGTCCTGAGAGTTACGTCCACGGCAAGTCACAATTATACAGGGCCCCCTTCCCCCAGCTAAGCCCAAACAAAGGGCCATCGTAGGGAGTTACAGTGAAGGCAAAGCAGTCACAACTTAAGGGCATTAAAACACACAGAACAAGAAAGATATGCTCACTAGCAAAGCACATGAGACATGTGCTTTTAGTGAGATGTTTTCTAGCCTGATGGTATCTCCAATTCCATTGCAGTTTCCAGGACTCTACACGGCTCTAGCTTCATCACGACAAGATCTGGGTACATTACTCTGCCAGTTGGAAGTGTGGGGAAACAAACAAACAAACAAACAAACAAACAAAAACAAATAAAAACTGTTGGGAGAAACATTTTCCAGAAAGGTTATATGTTGAAATGTTTCCTTTGACGATAATTATGTTTCAATATATATTTCAGACAGCTATGCCCAAATTCGAGGTGTCTGAATGAGAGAGAATGTGTGTGCGTGCCCATGTTTAAGTGTGTGTGCCTGCGTGTGAGTGCATGTATGTGCCTCGTGAGTGACAGTATATGTGTGTATACATCTATTAGCTAAAATCCAAGATGGCTAATACCAAGAGAAGTAAAATAGTTTCAGCAGTTTCAGCATCAACCAAGATGGCTGGCTAAGAAGCAAAACAATACTGGGAGCAGTAGCATCCTTCAAGTGAGGTACGTAATATTAATTGTAAAAATAATGTCACTGTTAGCCGGCTAAGGACAGAAATGTTGACTTGTGCAGTACATGCTGGGCATTCGACATTTAACAGAGAAGATATTGTTGCCAGCCAGCGTTGGCATTAACCCCTATCTGGGTTCAAGTTGTGTTTTAAGAGGAGACGCAAACGTACACTCACATGTACAAGGATCAACTATTAAGTCTCATCATATGTTAGTTTTACAAATAATATATAAAGGCAAAAAAAGTCCAAAAGAACTGAAATTTTGGTGGTTAGTTTTCTATCTGTTGGACAAGACTCATCAAGTAGCCAAGGGAAATGCGAACTCTTTCAGTTAGCCGTGAAACTCGTGAACACTGACAGGCTTCCAACACATGGAAACAACTTCAGCGTTTGCCAGCAGATGAATGGATAAAGAAAATGCAGTCCGTGTATTTACAATGGAGTATTATTCAGCCTCAAGAAAGAAGGAAATCCTGCTATTTGAGACAAGATGGGTGAACTTGGAGGACATTATGCTAAGTGAAACAAGCCAGACACAAAGAAAAATATTGCATGGGCTCACTTACATGTGGAATCTAAAAAAACAAAAAGTCCAACTCAGTAACAGAGAGTACAATGGTGGTTACCAGGGGCTGGGCAGTTGGGAGGAAAAGGGACATGTTGGTCAAAGGGTACAAATTTTCAGTTGTAAGATAAATAATTGTGGGGATCTAACGTACAGCCTGGTGACCACAGTTCATAATAATGTATTAGATACTTGAAATTCGCTAAGAGAGTAGATATCAAGTGCTTTCACCACAAACAGAGAAGGTGATTCTGTGAGGTAGGATGTGTGAATTAGTCCGACTATGGCAATCATTCCACACTGTAATGTCTATGAAAATGACACAGTGTACATCTGAAATGTACAATATGTACATTGTAAATGTAAAAAGTAAAAATACAATTTTTATTTGTCAATCCTACCTCAGTAAAGCTGGAAAAAACCGATAGGCTTCCAGTTGGTGGCTGGACAATGATAAGTTCTTGGCATATATAGAATTAACCCACTTTTCTAGTAGCATAGATGACCTAGTAGTACCAATGATCTCTTTGATATTTTCAGTAATTTTTTAAATCTCGTCAAGAAAAATAATAAAACACAGAATTACTTTTCTTTCCTCTTCTTCCTCTTCCTCTGCCTCATTCTGGTATCTTGTGGAAGTCTCATTATTCAACAAAATATTGTCCATTTTTAATGGTCTTTTCTTTCTGAATTGTATTTTAAAATGACTCGAGAAAGCCCATTTTTAGAAATGTTTCCAGTATATGTCTTTTTGACTTATCTGAGTCATTAGAAGGGGAGAATTTCCCCCTAATCCCCCCCCCACATCTCTTATATGCCTCTAATCTATGAAAAATAACAAGTCAAATATTTGAAAGTTTTTAATAGTTATATTTCAAATAGTTCATAGTTAGCTCCATTTTAGGACAAACAGGGAAAAAGAACCCAACTTCCTATAATTTGCATGTTATTAACGTTGCATCTTCGGGAGCCCATCCTGTGGTAATTGTGTTTCCAAATTATACATGATCTGCAAGAGGAGACCAAAGCAACTTTTGCTCTGTGATTTTACTTTCCTTTAATATGATGGCTTATGCGCTGTGGCTTATTCATTTATTGGTCTGATGGTTTTTATGAGTTGTGATTCAACATAGGTTCATTTCTAGTATCGTGTTTTATAAAGATATGGAGAATGTAATATAAGTCTGATACAATTATGGTTATGTGCCACGCAAGACAATACTGTAAATATGAGGAGAGTCTGAAAAGCTGCTTAGCAAAATGATCTTAACATACAAGGCAGTGTGAAAATGTAAGAGGAATCTATAATGACGATGAAGATTAGCCATTTGCTCTCTAACCTTATTTACAGAAGCAATCAGAGGTATTCAGGTCGAGTTAATGACCCTGTCTCCAATTAATTCAATTGTCTACAAACAACACTGGTGCAGGGGCTGTCTCAAAGTCTGCCACGCAGTCTCAGAGGGAATACATAAGACTCCATTAAAAGTGACAATAATAATGCATTTATTACTGAAACACTATTGTATTATAAATAAATTCCTCATGTTAAATTATGCTCCACGCTTTAACAGAAATTCAATTACTGAAATAATAAAAAGATGGTGTATTTGCCAAGTGCTTGGACTATAATTTGGCTGCTTAGTTACCAGTGGTTGGCTGTTTTGCAATTTTTCCTTCATAGACTATTTCTTTTGAATAAATGCCAGACTTTTTCATACAAATTTTATGAACAAGTTGCAAAATGAAATTTTGAGCTTTTGAATCCAATTATGAAAGACATAACTAAATCTATTATTGAAAAAAAATTCTAGTAAGCCCTTTCTGCCGTTGTTCAGAACTGTCTGGTAATTGAGGTAAGCACAGGTGCTGCTCATTATGGACCATTGTGCACCATCTGAATTCTGGGAACTGTGGAATTCAGATGGTTTAAACTCTGTTTGTGTGAATAACAAACAGGCCTGATTCTGCGCTTGTTTGTACAAGCTTGTACACAGCTCATTTGGGACTTCGAAGACACCTGCTTACCCTTTTGAAGCCAAAACAGTATCATTTATGTTCTGGCTATCCTTTCGATAACAATTTTGCAAAAGCAACAGATTTTGTGCTCTCCCTTCATTCCCACCATCTCCTCCACCATGTAGTAACTTCAACACATCCTTGTCTTCAGTGATAGGAAAATTAGTTGAGTCAAGCTATGGCAATTATCCAATGACAGGAGAAAAGAAGAATGAGCTTTTCCTGCGGAAAGATGTCTCTGACGAGCCGACTGGCGGAGGTGGACTGGGGACATGGTTTGTTTGTATTTAGGACAAGATTTTTCCCCTTCGCTCCCTTTCTTTTGCTCCGGGCTCTCACATGTGTCTTTCTAATGTCTAGTCTCACTGTCTTTATTTTGTTCCCTAGCTTTATTGAGATATAATTGACGTATCGCATTGTGTGAGTTTAAGATGTACCACGTGATGATTTGATACACTTATATATCGTGAAATGATTACCACAATTGGGCTAGTTAACCCTTCTGTCACCTTATGTGATTACAATCTGGTGTGTGTGTGTGTGTGTGTGTGTGTGCGCGTGCGCACATGCGTGTGTAGTGAGAACATGCAGGATCTGCTTGCAGTCTCATTGCCTTCAGACGGGTCACCTGAAAGGAGAGAACCTTAGGATCACAGAGACTTGTTTCCTGCTTTCAGAATGCAAAGGAAAAACTACTCTTCACTGTGGTCTCCTCTCCTGTCCCATAGCGCCACAGGCCAGTGGCCGCCGTGACTTCTTCTGGCTTGCCTGACGAGGCTGGAGCGTGCACTTGAGTCCTGAGCTTCTGACTAATGTCACACGCCAACCTGAATATTCTAGCCCTGCAGCAGCTTCTCGGTGCTATGACAAACTTTAATTATTCAATGACTTTGCATTTTCTCTTGTTTTACCGAGGTCTTACCTGCTAGAAAGATAACACCCAGAAAATAGACAGTAATGAAGCAGGAGTTCTCTTGCAGAGCAGAAAACAAATCTAGATCACTCCAACTCTGGGTCTCCCCAACTGCAGCCCCGTGACCCCACCACAATGACTACCCATAAAAGGTGACATTCTAAAGCCTATGTTTGTGAATCCTTACGGTGAGAGTTTGCTTTCATGTGAATGCAGGAAATAGCTGAAGATGTAGGGAACGAAAAATAAAGAGAGGAAATTATGGAGGCAAGATTTTATGCTTGCTGGCACAGCCACTGTGGAAAACAGTATGGAGGTGCCTCAAAAAGATAAAAATAGAACTACCTTACAATCCAGCCGTCCCCCTACTGGGTACGTACCCAAAGATTACAAGAACACTAACTGATAGGGCTACATGTGCCCTTACCTTTATAGCAGTGTTACTTACCGTGACTAAGATATGGAAGTGTCCACAGATTAATGCATGGATAAAGACAATGTGGTATATACACGATGGAATATTATTCAGCCATAAAAAGGAAATATTACCATTTGCAACAACTATGGGTGGAGCTAGACAGTATGATGCTAAGTGAGGTAAGTCAGTCAGAGAAAGACAAATACCACATGATTTCACTCATATGTGGAATTTAAGAAGCAAAACAAATGAGCAAAGGGGAAAAAAGAGAGAGACTAACCAGAAACAGACCTCTCTGTTTTGAATGTATATAGCATTTTATTCAGAATGGTCCCAAACAGGAAATCACCCAAATCTCCTCCAACTAGATAAACGGTGGTACACTCTGAACGGAATATTACTCAGCAGAAAACATGGAACAAACTACTGATACATACAACAACATGGCTGAAAGAAACCAGACTCAAAAGGGTACATACTGTACCATTTATATGACACTCTGACAGATAAAACTCTTGTGATGGAGAGTAAATTGATGGTTTCCAGAGGCTGGGATTTGTGGAGGGGTCTACTACTAAGGGGTCAACTACAAGGGATTTTTGGGGGTGATGAACTGAAGAAATAGACTCTTAACTCTAGAGAACAAACTGGTGGTTACCAGAGGGGAGTGGGTGGAGGATGGGTGAGACAGGTGATGGCGATTAAGGAGGGCACTTGTGACGAGCACCAGGTGATGTATGGAAGTATTGAATCAGTATATCGTGCACCTGAAACTAACGTAACACTGTATGTTCATAATACTGGAATTAAAATTAAAAAATAAGAAATAAAAACAAGTAAATTTTAAAAAGCTTTTAGGCTTGAAGGGTCTACTCCAAGACATCCCAATTCCTGCCACATTGTTTATAGAATCTGGAATATAATCCTTCCAAGTTAGCAAGCACTTTCACTCCAAGCAAATTTCTAGAGAAGTCTAATGGTGAAGCAGAATAGTTAACCCACACCCGTTTGCGAAGGCACAAAGGAATATTACCCAGCGCCCTGCTAACTTGACACTTTGTCACACTTCTATTTACCTTGTCCATCAGGCAGTGTTACGGTCATGACAACGCTTAATAAAGCCAATCAAAGTAGCGATCAGCCAAAGAAAGTCCCTGCCTGTCAGACATTAAATATGACTAATGCGGTTTGACACTGCTCCATAGAAGGCACATTGGAATCTTACCTTTCCTCTTATCGTTATCACAGGAAGTGCAAGGTAAAGCTCTGCAGGAATAGAAATAATTTGGAAACCCTCGTAGACAATATTCTACTGTGTGTCTCATTTGCACTTAAAAAAAGTGGCCCTACAGACCTTATGTACTTTAAAGATTTATCTGAAAGATACATGAAGAAGACTTCCAGCCAAAATAAAAAAATGTACATATTTAATGGAATTAGATCTCTAGGCAAGAAAATGTCAAAAGAAAAGGCGAAAGATTAAAGTGAATGCGAGGTGTTCCTTTCCACAGCTTTCCCTCTTTGATAAATATCTTCTGGGATGTCATTCACTAGAAAGTCATGATTTTACAAAACGAAAAAAAAAAAAACCTGGAGTATAAAATATACTCTCTTTATTGCTGAAGTCAGTTGCTATTTTCTCACTTCTCTCTGAAATCTGCTTTTGTCAGCCAGAGGCCTTGATATTTGCCTTTGTATCTGCCTTTTTATCATTCTTATTGAAAACACGGCAATTATTGTGAAATAGTCAAATTGCAGGCAAGCTTCATGATTATATGGCAGTGGCAGAGCTGGGACTCCGTGCTTGCGCAAAGTTCTCATCTCCTTTCCAGCCTCTAGGGGGAAGTGAGTTCCCCTGACACCAAAGATCACATGATTGGGGGGCTTATGTCTTCACCCGCAACTGAAGATCACAGAGTTGGGAGAAGGGGGGCGGAGAGAGTTGCGGGAAGGTCTGCAATGAGGTGATAGGGACTTAACTTGTCCGTGAGAGCAAAGAGTACTGATAGCACTACCTCTAAGAGTGAGCTACTGAGGTATGGGAGGAGGGTAGGAATATGAAATTTGAACTTGGAAGTATATGAGAATGAACAGATTCCCTATATAAACATGGAATATACATATACAGTTTCAAATGACAGAAAAATTCAGCTTATCGTTTGCCTATCAACAATCTACAGCTTATGAAGAGAAAGTCTCATATAAATCTAATTTCAAAATCAGTTCCTCTCTCCTCTGACTTTGATGTCTGAGTGTAAGACCTACAGAAGTTATTAGGAGGCGGAGCATACACATCTTCTTTTGTTCAACATTCTTCTACCAAAATCTTTTTTTTTTTTTTATCACCATTACTACTCACATTGCATGTAGTCATGGTAATACTAATAATATTTAATGTTACTGAGTTCTTTTTTTAAAGGAAGATTTTATTTCTTTATTTATTTGAGAGAGAAAGGGAAGGAGGGAGCGTGAGTGGGGGGAGGGACAGAGAGACAATCTCAAGTGGACTCTGTGCTGAGCATGGAGCCCAAAGCAGGGCTCAGTCTCACGAGCGTGAGATCACGACCTGAGCGGAAACCAAGAGTCTGACGCTCAACCGACTGCGCCACCCAGGCACCCCTAATGTTACTGAGCTCTTTATATGTGACTTGTCCGAGGCCTAACAGCCAGTGAGTGGCTAGGAAGCAACAATTCCGCCTTTTGGTTGTTCTTCTGTTTGTTTTGCTGGAACACATTTCGAAAAGTTCTGCTCTATTTCTGCCAATCGTTCATCCATATGTGTATTTTCAGAAAGATCTATTGGAGAACAAGTACTAAAATCTTTAAACATATGCTTTCACAAAATTATTTTCAGCCTTCTGTAATGACAATTGAAACTGCATAATGCTTCCGAATCATTCTTCAGTTAATATCAATGGCGATGATGATGATGACTATTCATTAGGCTCCTGTAGTGTGCCAGGTCCTGCGCCAGGAAACCCCACTCCATACTGTTTGACAGGTGAGAAAACGGAGGCTTGGGCAGTGAAGCAACATGCATAAAGATCTCGTTCCAAAGCTGGGATCTCTTGCTACTATGCTATCCTGCAGGAGTTGGGGATTAATCCCCATATGTAATTTAAATAAAATACCCATCACCATCAATGAGGTTTCTGGTTTAGTAAATAACACCATTCTAATGGCCTTCCTCTATTAACAATTTCATAACGACAGAGCAGAATCAGAGTATCATAGAATTGCGTAGCTACAGAGGACCCTGGAGATTGATGAATCCAACTTGCTCAATTGTCAGAAGAGGAACTGAGGCCAATCAGCAGTGTGTTCAGTGAGCTAAAGGTCACGTGAGTGAGTCAATCAACCTCCTAAGCCCTCCTCCCTTGATAAGATCGCCTGTGGCCAACTTGCTTTGGTGGTGGGCGGGAGCTGATGAGTACAGACATCCCAGAGAAGGAGAACATTTTGTTTAAATCAACCAGCTTTTTTATTGTAAGAGCTGGTTAGTGATGGGCCACACACCAGGCATTTGACGGATTCAATGGTAGAAAAACCTAACAGTGACAACATGGCGTGTGCGCTCGTATATGTGTGCATAGGCTTAAAGTGGAGAGTCTCTGGGTCATAGGTCTCAGGGGGTGATCGCTTATCTGGATTTCTTAATAAGCTTCATAAGTGATTCTGATGAACGTCCAAACTCAGAGCTGCTGGCTTAAGAGAAACGTCCTCATGTATTTTGCACATTTCCCCTCGATATTAGTATTAGAAAGATAGTAAGTGACTAACATTCTCCTGGTCCACTTACTGGAAAAGATTATTCCAATATTTCCATACGATCTCATTGTTATCAGGCTGTTGATAATAATTATAATGAATTATGCAGTTAATAGCAATAGCATTTTTTTTCACGTGCTCAGGTTAAAAATCTTGGAATCATTCTTGACTTCTGAATTTTTTTCCTATTTGCAGTGAACCCATCAGCAAATGTTATCTGTGTTCCCTTCAAAATATGTCTCTAATCCATCCACCAGTCATCACCCTCACCACCCCTACATAGTTCAAGCCATCATTATTCTCACCTGGATTATGACAATATTCTCCTTACTGTTCTCTCTGCTTCTGCCCCTGCCCCTGCCCCCCACAGTCATTTCTCAGTAACCACAGTCTGACCCTATTGTGACAGAAATCAGATCAGGTCTCTCCTCTGCTCAAAATCTTCCAGTGGCTCCCAACTCAGAGTCATAGCCCAAGTCTTTCCAGTGGCCCACCATCTCTTGTACAATGATTCCTGGTGAACACACAGACCTCCTCTGCTAATATTCTCACCCTTACTTACTCTGCTGCAACTGAACTACCTTCTTTACTGTTTCTAGGCACACCAGGTACCCAGGTACATGCCTGCCTCAGGGCCTTTGCATGTGCTATTCTTCCTCCTGGAATGCTTTTCCCCTAAGCTTCTGCAGGGCTCATGGCCTCATTTTCTTTAGGTCTTTGCCCAGATGCCAGTTCTCAGTGAGGCCTTCCCTGACCACTCTGTTTAAAATGACAACTCCACCCCATCCCTCCCTAGCACTCTTCCCTGATTTCTCTCTGTAGCACGTGTCATCTTGAAACATATTTTGTCATTATATCCTTATGTCATTTACTGTCTATCTCCACCCAATAGAATATGGATTCCACGAGATCAGAGCTTTGGACTGTTTTTGTTTCCTGCTGTGTCTCTAGTTCCTAAAACAGTACCTGGCATCTGGTAGGAACTGATTAAATATTTAATGCATGAATGAATGAATGCGAATACATGTAAAAGTGTGTTTTGTGAATTAGGTAAGATCGGTGGCTTCAATGACTGACAAAGTAAACCACTAATAAGAGATAATAGGACGAAGAGAGCCTGTTTATTGAGCAACTACTCTGTGCCAGGGACTGAATACTTGACATAAATTACCTTGATCCTTACAGTAATTCTCTGAAGAGATGAGGACAGTGCTGGAACCCAGTTTGATGTTGGGGGTGGGCAAGGAGGGCTCCTCAGAGGGTGTGTAGTGCAACCAGCTTCCCAGACTCCAAGGCTTAGGTAGCTGAAGTAAGCTTGCCGAAGACCACACAGCTAGTAACCGGAGGGGCTAGGAAGCAAATCCAGGCCTGCCGGACACCAGAGCTCTTCCTATTATGCAGAAGGGAGCAGCAAAGAGACTGGTAGATGCCCTCAGCTCCTTCTTTCCAAAGCTGAAGAAGCATAATGGCAACTGAGCAGGCCTATAACTTATTGTGAAACCCCAAGAAGCCAAAAGTGGCCCTCACTTGTTTCTAGTCTGGAAAATCCTCAGCAGATTAAGTGGCCCCAGGCCATACCCAATCTCGAACCGTATGGTACCCTTGGTCCCATAAGATTCAACCTCAGAAGCACATCCAAAATCCTAGCATTCCACATGGAAGTTCTCAGAGTGGGACCTGGAGCGTGTCTCATCCATCCCTCTCACTCAACAGCAGAACAGACCAGGGGACCATAGAGAAAAGGGACATGCTGACCTGGGGGCAGATTTGGGGGAAGAGTGCCAGGCCCTTGGTTCCCAGTGGAGTCTGCTACATATTTGCTATTCTGAGGCTGATAGTGGCCCAAGTCATGTTTCCTGGTATCGGCCGTAGCGGCGACAACAGCAAACAACAGAGAAAGAAAGCCCCAGTTACATGTCAATAGCAAGGGAATGACACGCATGGCTGGGTGTAAGGGTGAACACGTTGTAATTGCCACTCCTTTCCTGTTGCCGTGGGTCCTTCCCACAACGGTGTTCGGAGCTGAACCTCCAAGTGCTTGGCTAGTCAAAAGATTTAACTTCCTGAGGCACTTCTGGAAAGAGAACCCCACCCCGCTCCAAGTAGATACAATGCCTGGAGCAGAATGAAAATATACATTTCAACCTTCATCTTATTAACAAACCCGAGGAAAAGCAAAATAATGTATCTTCGTCTTTCGGAGTCGGCATTAATAAATTTATTTCAATGACGTCAGTCATTACAGATGGTAAAAGTGGTATAAGACATGCAAACGAGAAGATGCTAGCTCAGTGTGATTTGTGCTTGATGTGATTTTTGATGTGATTTGTGTTTAATGACTAAGGCTACCAATTAATTGGAGAAGTATTATTTATAACTGTACCACCCTGATAAATGGGTTATAAGGGCTGTTATAACCCTCACATGTTTTTCTTTTCTCTCTTCGGAAGCAGATATTATTTAAAATATCAATATAGGCAGATAGTCTGAAATAACTCAGTGTTGGGAATGGACATCACAAACATGGCTTGCAAAGGAGTTCTTAAATGCTCATCTGAGCACAACCACTTGTCCAATGCATGCAGCCTCTGATGACATGAATGAAAGCCGTTACGCAGAGGCGTTCGCAGCTGGCAGAAATACCCCTCACGCCGAGTCCCTGTCTGAAGTCAGCCAGAAGCGGCTGGCAGCAGAAACGGCACAGTGCTGGTGGGACCGTGAGCACTGTGCTCTCGAAGCCCCCATCAGCTGCGGGTAAGTGAGGAGCGAGGTGACACACAGTTCTCCAGTTCCACAGGCTGGAGACCTCAGATCCTTGCTTTATTTGTCATGCACGTAGTGGTTTGGGACCAATGCAAATGAAATCTGAACGTGTGGATGGTCGTGCTGAATGGGGGTGGAGGACAGAGGCTTTGGAGACTGGGTGACTCATGGGCAGGGCACAGCTCCTAGTTGGCCCTGGCCATTTGAGGTAAACCAGTTTCCAGACTGGGGAAGGAACACCGGGACGGTGGACCCCACACAGGCCACCATGGTCCCGGGCAGTTCGGGGGCACAGAGTGCCCCCACTAGCCCCCAGCTAGTTCCGTGCCAGTGTGTGGAAATGGCAAGTGCCCTGCGTGACCCCGACCCCCACCAGGGCCTCCACTTCTGCTCTCGTTCCCCTTTGGCCGAGAGCCGCGGATGCGGAGTGTGGTGACGGGCTTCCTGGATGATTCATAGGACACTCTAATGTCTTCTGTAGGCCAGGACATGTTGAGGCTGGATATGTTATCCAGCCCCTTTGGCCAATGTATGGGGAGCATAATCTCATGTTAGTTTATAGCTTCTTATAGTTTACACATCATGTGGACGGAAAAACATTCCCCCTTGTTCCTTCAAGTTCCTTGACGTAACCTTCTGAGGGAACCAGGACCGAGACCAAGATCCCCACTGACCAATGAAGAAGCTAATGCCCCTGCAGGAACGAGACGAGTTCAAGGCCAAGGGGCTAGCATGTGGCAGTGTCAGGATGGCCTGGGTCTTTCTGACGCCTGGTTTCTACGTCCTAGCTCTTCCGCCTGAGGCTGTGAAACCGCACACCCACGTCGTGCACCGGGCCTGACTCCTTGGGTCAGGTCTGGCCGAAGCTGGCTGGGAGCCCTGGCTGGGAACCTCCAGAATCTTCCGGACCACCTACGCGTCTAGGTTCTTTCTCGTCTTTGGTTTTGTAGGCGAGGCCAGGGAATAGAAACACCTGGGTTCTGGGCTGGCCTCTAGCTTAGCAAAGACCAGCGGAGCACCTGCAGAAAGCCGCACCCTTCGGTCATGGAATCGGGATGACTGGGGATTCTGCAATACACAGAAACAGGCATTTCTGTCTGCTCTCAGAGAGGCCACTCTAGACGGAGACAGATGACAAGGGTGCCCGGGCGAGTCTGCATTGCCACATGAAGAAAGTACTCGGGTGAATCACAAGTGAGGCAAAAAGACGGGGACTCTTGCCTCAGCTACACTACAGCCTAAAGATAATTACGAGATGTCAGGTTTTCTAATGACATTAAAAGAGGCAGTATTACTTTTCATTTGTTTGAAGAAATCGGATTGAGTACAGCAGAGATGAGATTTCATTTCATATATCTTCATTAACGGAGTGCTGCTCTTTAAAGAGAAATGTTAACTGAAGGGAAACCAGAAACTACTTTTATTGCTCAGATGGAAATAAAGACCTGGGTAGACTGGCTACACATTAGCTTGTAGTCAACAGTGAAGCATAAAGATTCATGCTAAAAGACTTGCAATTGTACTCTAATTAGTTTTCTTACTGTTTGGAGAGATTAATTTAGAGCTAGCACGAGAAATGCAGAAGGGTACATGTCTAGGAGATCTGTCAGCTCCTGTCTCCAGTCTGGGAGAACTTGAAGATCAAATCTCAATGTGGCAATGCCAACGGCAACCCAAGGAGAAAAATATGTCAGGTGTGTGGCTCTGGCCATCAATGGACCCATCGAGTGGAGGAGGAGCCTGGTGTCCTGGTGAGATCCCAGGTGGGGAACCCAAGCAACTCTGGGTCGGGTTCTCAACTACTACTAAATAACCTTTCTAAGCCTCAGTTTTATCATCTGCAGAAAGAGAACGAGGCCTTGCAGAATGGCTGAACTGAGTAGAGAAGATGCATGTAGTTTGAGTCGTGCCCAGCAGGCGCTCAGTATAGACAGTAATTATCGCCGCAATCACTTTCAGAAGGCTGGCTGGTCTGCAGAGACTGTAACAATGGATAAAGGCATCTGATAGTAGGAAATGCCACTGGAGGCTGCCTCTGCGCCATCTTGGAATCCCAGAGTCTGTCCGGGCTCCCAAATGCCGGCTCATTCTTTTGTCTACTCCATTTCACAACGATTCATTCAGCATTTGCGAAACTATTTTTGCAAGATGTAAATGAAACATCCTGGGATGTCTCCCAAATTTGTTACTGACAAATGATCTTGGGTGGCACCTTCCCATTCTGTGGCTAAATGAACCCAAGAAGCACTAATTGCTTTGAAGTTAATAAAGACTTTATTGGCTTCAAATAATTGGTGTTTGTTTGGCTGCTATGATTATAGTTATCACACACTCTCTACATAATGTAAGCTGGCAGAAGTTTCTACCTTTTACAAGTTTTAAATCCCAATAGAATTGACAGAAAAAGCTATAACCACAAATTGGTTTGCAATTTTCCTCTTTCTTCCTAGCAAGTCCTGTATGGTTATATTATGAACCTTGCTTCACACAAACTGCTTGTGACTTTTATGGCCCTTTTGTGATCTAAATGGCTATCTCATAAGATATTCCATTGCAGCTTCTTTTTCCATTGCTTTTACTGTGAAATGCCCTTGTGGAGAGTTCTGGGGACCATTTCACACTCTTATGGTATTGATTTGCTAAACCTGATGATAGGTTTATATTTAAGATACAGTCTTGTATATAAACAGACCGGGAAGCTTATGAAAAACAGAGCCAAGGCTTCTATGGAGGGGATTTTGGATATCATCTGAATGTTCTGGAAGACAAGGAGAACCCCTAATTATCTCTGCATTCATCTCATAAACTCAGCACATGGCAAAGCCACCTGAACACTGGCAAATTCTTGCCCGATATTGTGATGCTCACATGAAGTCCAAGTTCACAGGGAAAACATAAAATTGTGATAATATTGTTCGTTCAGTCTACTAAAGTAGGGAGTTTGGTGGCGCTTTCGTCATTAACATTTTTCATGACCTTCCACGAAAGAAGCCAACATCTGGCTGGGATGCAGAATACACGGTATCTCTTTGCCTGTGATTGAATCGCTGTTCAGCGTTCAAAATCATAACCAAATGCAGGACACTAGCTGGAGGCCCCTCACTTCGAGTCCAGCCTTCACTTGGCTTTGCGCACGTTCTGCGGGCTGCAGTGTGATGAGAACGAGGCTGAGCGCAAGTCCTGGCAAGAAGTGAAAGATAAGCGGGTTCTGGGAAAATCTGTAAGAGAGAGGGAGGCAGGCGCAGAGTGAAGAGGAAAGAGAAAATGTGATGAAAGAGACAAAGGCAAGACAAAAAAGTAGAAAGAGAAGAATCATTTGTGGTAACCGAATTACTTATTGAAAGAGGAAAATGATGGAACTTATTGTTCTGGCGGCTGGCTGTAAGGCCAAGACATAGCTCCCACCTTGAACCCAGCCCTGGCCGTACTCCTTCTCGTGCAAGAATTCCAGCCATAGCATTAGTAACTATTACTGTATGTCCACGTTCAAGGTCCCAGTTTCTTTTCCTTCCAGAATCTATCAGGTCTCTGGATAAACTGAAAAGTGTAAGCCTCGGGCATACTGTAAAAATAATCCTAACATTACTCGAAGTGGCACCGAAAGGTAAACCGATGATTAGAATTCATAAAAAAAACCCACCTCAAACACAATCACTAGAGGCAATGAGGCCTTAGGTCTCAGGCTTGGAGAATCTTAAATTAGCAGGGAAGAAACAGAGCTGGGAGGAAGGCATCAGCCGAGTGCTTTCTAGACTTTTCAATTAGAGCATCAGGGAAGAATTCATAAGCTGTGCTTTCCATGTGACATCGAGGCTTTTATTCTAAGAGATCACCCAAACAGATCCACCAATAAGCTTCCATTTGAGAGACAAAAATCAATGAATATGGATTGAAGTAGGGTGGGCAAGGTTCAACTGCAGGGAAAATGGCAATTCTTTGATGTGGGAGAGAGTGGATTGCTGTGAACACCAGCAAGATGGACTCGACCGCATATCCTCTATAATTATGAGCTATAAATTCCACTCTGTGTTCTCCATATGCTCTGTCTTCATTTAGAAACGATGGCATTCACGGCCGTTTCTACCTCAGCTCTGCAACGAAATTGATTTCCCCACAGATACTCAACAAAGGCGACTCATATGAACTTTAAAGACTTCCCTTTCTGCTTTGCATAGGAAAGGTGATGTGACTTGGCAAGGGCGTCTCCCTCCTGAGCTAAGCACCATTCGGACAGGGCTAGTAGTGGGGAACTCATGTAACCAGTGTGATGCAGGGGAGGGGAGTTTCTATCCAGCCTTCTCGTTTCAGAAGAGACCGAGTAAACAGAATCGTCAGGCTTTGATGTGGCGAGCCTGCTTTTGGCAGGGACACCGATGCATACTTTGTTATTTTCTTTTATGACACAGCAAGCTTAGAACTGAAACGGAACTTGCAGTATGGCCTTGATGCTTCCCCACCTCCCGACTCACTTCGCGTAGTGTGCAGAACAAGGGAAGCAGTAGAGCTGCCAGACAACGCAAGGAAAATACTGGAAATACCGGATCGGCTGAACTGTGGCTTGCTTTGGGGGCAATTGCTCTAAGAGCCTGCATCCAGCAGACACAGCAGACGTTTATCCAGCACTTGCCATATGCCAGGGAGTTTTATACACATTACAGAAGGCATTATCCCACTTTAGAAATAAGGAAACTAAGGCTGAGAAAAGTTAAGGAAATTGCCCAAGGCTACAAAGCTAGCTAGGTTTCCAATCCAGTCTTCTGACACCAGGTCCAGAGCTCTTGCCACTGAACCCAGCCGGCGGGCTTTCCAATACCGGCACCGACATCCGGCAGACATGTGGACAGCTACGCTGTTCCAAGGGCCTCGCACGTCATCAACATATTTATTCTCCGTCGCGCCCTACAGAGCAGGCTCTATCATTATCCCCATTTTCCAGATGAGGAGAAGGAGGCAAAGAGACGTGAGGCAAATCTGCCCAAAGCTACCTTGTGGGGATGGGGCAGCGCTGGGATTTGAACTGATGCTACAGCCCGTGCTCCTGACTTCTCCACATGGTGCCTCCTGTCAACCCGGGCTCTCTGGAAGCCCCTCAGAGAGGGCGTGGACTCCTGAGGCCAGGGCCAACAGCCAGAATCGTGCTGTGGAAGTGACCTCTAGCATCCCTTGGGACAAGTGTGCACGTGTGACGCACCATGGAGATGCCATCCCAAAGGCTGATGCATCCATTCATCGAAACAAATATTAAATGCCTACTGGGCACTAGACATGGACTCTGTATAAATTGGTTACAACGTTCAAGTTATTTTTCTATTTTTTCTAGTTTTCTCTAAGCATAGAGATGACGACGCCATGTCCTTATGAAGCTATCTTTACAATTTGCCTGGGGGGCACAGTCAGTGAAGCGTCCAACTCTAGATCTTCACTCAGGTCTTGATCTTGGGGTCATGAGTTCAAGCCCTGTGTTGGCCTCTAAAAAGAATGGAATAAAACAACTAGATATTCTCAGATTTCTCCCTGTGGCTGCTCGATGACCAAAAAGATCCGTCGATTAGACAAGATCAGAGCTGCTTGGAGCCTCAGAGCTCACGTGGTCCCCACTTTCATCTGATTGAGGGGGCAACGGGGGGCAACCGGACAGCAGCTTTTAAAAGCAAACTGTTAAAATGACTCAATCTAGTATCACACAGATCTACTTTTCATCACTGTCTGGGCAATGCTTAGGTTTGGGGCCGTGTGTGTCACTTCTGGGGTAGATCTGGTTGGGTCGTGTGGTGATATTCAGCCTATGAAGACCCTCTTGGTAACATCTGACACAGAGGAAGAACATAGACTTTAGACCTCAGTGGAAGTTGCACGAGCCCACATTACCCAAAGGTTGCTGGAGCCAGCAGGATTTGTGTGTGTGCGTGTGTGTGGGGGGGTTGGCTTGATTCTAACATTTAAACAAATTATTCTGTATCACACTTTGGTTGGCATCTATCTAGAAGTGGAAGCATCTGTGTATCTGAACTCCCCCCCACACACACCCCGCAACTAAACTCTGATGCCCCTGTGGGCGGGTGCTGGCATTCCTGCTTTGGCACCCCCTACAGTGTCTTGTAGAGTAGCGGCCCACACGTTTCCATTCAAGTGCATCAACTCATACAGAATGCTTTCCCTGGGAGAGGGAGGAGCTGTCCAGATGATCTCCATTTTCATAATCCCATAAAAATCAAGCACTGTTCATCTAGACAGAAGGCATGACATACAGGTCTGAACTCTGAAGCTAAACAGGTTTGCCTTCAGTGACAGAGAGCTGATGCTTGCTAAAAGCACACATACACAACACACACACATGCGCGCACACGTGGTAGTTTGCCGTGGGGTTTTGTGTGTGTGTGTGTTTTCGTTTTTGTTTTACAACTCTCACTATTCTCTTTTCATTAGTTGGTGGGTTTAATCCCGGTTGCTGGTCATTAATTAGTCCCTGAAGCAAGTCAAAATGTGTGCAGTAGACTTTCAGTCTGGAGCTCCCGCAGTTGCCCTCCCACCGTAAGAGGGTTTGAGGCTCGGCCATCTGTAGAAAGGCGAGGTTCAATTCATTTTCCATAGAAAACTCTAAAATACGGGGGTTGCTTCCAATGTTATTCCATCTAGCATCAATGGAGCCGAAGTCTTAAATATAATTAGGCCCCTTTAGCTGCTGGTGATCGCCCAAGTCTAAACTGTGGCCCCTTTTGACATAGCCCACTTTCTCCACTAAAGATAACCAGCCCAGAGAATCCTCCCAACCTCCTTTTTCTGTAACAAATCCATGCAGATGGTCCTCCTCCTTCAGAGGTCTAGATACTCACCAGCCTCATAAACACGTGCAGTCAGATAAGCTTTTGGTTGGCTTTAGAAAGTGATTTGGGACCCTGTGAGAGGAGTGTTTGGTACGCAGCAGATTCCCTGGCAGAGAATAAAACCCTTCTAGGCAGAGGCTATATACATCCTACAAAGCAAATAATCGTGTGTTTTCCTAGGAGTTGAAGTAGTTTTCGATTCCCTACGCTCTATCTGCGGGACCCTGTTCAACTCCGCTAAGGCACACTGCGATTTTTCACATGTGCCCATATTTGATCTGTCACACATGCTTTGTTTTACTTACTAGTAAGTTAGACATGGTTTGCTGGGTTTCAGTTTCCAAATTTCAGCAAACAGTAGTAGAATTTAATATTGATGCACTTAGATCTCACATCATAAAGCCGACCTTGTAAGTCATTTATTTATTGGGAAGCCGCCTTTTAACAAGGTGCTTTCGGCAATTCAGGAACAAGACCCCTTGTGCCAGGCATACAGGCATATAAGGTACAAAAGGAAACCATTTAATCCTCAAATCTACAAGGTCTGATAAAAGCAATCTATAATTGTATCAAACCATAATTTCGTCTATTACATATGGGTCATTGTGGTACGGATTCGGTTTTGAGGCATAAACTCCCCAGAGTTGTCAGCGTGTGAATGGTATGATTTGTTTCATTATCTTAGAAATGTCTCTGTGCTTTATAAGGGGCACCTGTGTAACAATGAGCATGGTGAAGGCCAAAGGACATTAATGCATGAAGAGTGCCAGCCAATTGCTTTGCTCTGGCTTCAAAATCTGTCAGTGAAATCTGGCAGAGTCATGTGCTTTCCATAATAAACTTGTTCCTCCGCCCGTGGCTGTTGGATCCCCGCAAGCCAATGAGCTGTTCTGAGTTTCAAGGAAGAGACTATACCTTGGCCAAGAGGAAGCAGGGTAATGAATAATGAATGCCCTCTCCCTTTTGCTGGTGGGGAGGGAGAGGGATGGGAGGGTTCTTCACAGATGACTGACTCTGGGTGGTGGGCAGAAGGCTGGAGAACAGAGATGGCAAGTGGGCAATGATTTAGAATCAAGTGTTGGTGGGGCGCCTGGGTGGCTCAGTCGGTTGAGTGTCCAACTCTTGATTTTGGCTCAGGTCATGATCTCTGGGTCATGAGATCGAGCGGCATCGGGCTCTGCACTCTGCAGGGAGCCTGCTTGAGGATTCTCTCTCTCCCTCTCCCTTGTCCCTCCCCCTACTCTTTCTCTCAACCTCTCTCTAATAAACAAACAAACAAACATACAAATAAATAAAATCTTTAAAAAAAAAAGAATCAAGTGTTGGTGTTTTGCCAAGAACACCCTAAAAACTGGGAAGAGAAATGTCTGATTGCCCATTAAGAAATAGCACTGAGGTCTCTAAACCCCGTTGGCAAAGTCATTCCAGTATCTGAAGAGACAAAGGCAGGGAAAAGAAAGTCCTTACATAGGAACTACTTTCCATTTTGTCTTCTTTTTCTAGAGAATGCCAAGAGAGTAAGATGAAGCAGATTCACTACATTCCCTAAAACCAAAACGATATTCCACATGGTGGAAGACCAAATGGTGCATTTGAATGATTCTCTGGCCACAAATTAGCACCTTTTAAGAGCTTCGTGTTTTTGAGCCATTGATTTTTGATAAAGCCTGATTGGCAAATGTGAGAACAGATGTAGGTGTGCCAGATGGTTTTTCCAGACTTACTCAGGTCTAACTGCCAGACTTTGGGCCAACTAAAGCTGAGAAAATTAAAGAAATAATTTATTCTCGTTCTCCTGACTCTGGGGACCGTTCCCTCCGTGCCCCCCAGTTCCCGCACTGGCGCGCGCACTGCCACCCATTTGGGAGAGAATCACTTATTCAACTTCCCAAAATATACCGAAAGAGGGAAAACAGCAAATAGTTTCAAAAAATGAAAAGAAGCTGAAAAATAATAAAAATACCAATTATCAGTTATCCAAGATTTTATGAGAAAACGCTTGATTCCTTTGAGCCAAACAGTGTTTACAGTTGCAGCAATGAAAATTCTAATTTTGTGCTCTAATGAACACAAAACAATCCATACTCAACCTTGGCAAAACTTATAATGACTGTGTAATTGAAGTGACTTTGTCATATTAAAATATTTCATAAAATTACAGGAAACTGCCAAGAAGTAAGAACACAGACTGGGAAGCCTTGGATATGTGATACAATAGCCACACCGCCCCCGTTTTGTAAGTAGAATGAATCAGTTTACAGAACTGAGGAACACCATTCATACTTAACACCAGCTTACCAAGCCGTAAGATGTGAGATGCTTCTGAGCAGGACCCACATGACGTAGTCATTTTATTCTAAGCCTTAAATATCAAGTCATAATTTACTTTTGTTTTAATACCTCCAATATACTTAAAATGCTATTAAATTCTTCCTCAGTAGACATCTGGAATGTAAAAAAGGGAAGACTTTCCTGTTTTCCTGGTGACATTCCCTGGTCAGACTCAACTAGCGGGTCTCACCCACAATGGAGGCTCTGGGGAATCCCAGACTCCAGCATGGTTGTAAGAAAAATCGAAGTCACAGTGATTCATGAGCATAAACGCACAGATTTGGAGAGAACCTTGATTCCACCCCAGTTCAGAGACTCTTGGATAGCTTTGAGGCGTAATTCCCAATCCTATTCTCCTGGGGCTCCTGAATTCAGAATTGGAAATATCCACTTCTATACAGAGCAAAGGGTTTTTGTCTTCCTGTCCCGTATGCAAAGTCCAAATGCCGGCTCAAGGGCTGCCTTCTAAACTAAGAGGCAGTGTCTATACAAGTCAAGTGAGGTTAAAAAAAATGTGTAAATGGGACCCAGAATAGCCAAAGCAATCTCAGAAAAGAACAAAGTTGGAGGAACAAAACTTCCCAATTTCAAAACCTACTACAAAGCTATAGTAATCAGGACAGTGTGGTATTAAAATAAGGATAGACATATAGATCAG
This sequence comes from Ursus maritimus, assembly GCF_017311325.1. Taxonomy (NCBI): domain Eukaryota; kingdom Metazoa; phylum Chordata; class Mammalia; order Carnivora; family Ursidae; genus Ursus; species Ursus maritimus. Next base: position 21,109,125 of record NW_024423319.1, read on the forward strand.
TGGAACAGAAATAAGAGCCCAGCAATAAACTCTCACATTTATGATCAACTGATTTTTCACAAAGGCCTCAAGACCATTCAATAGGGAACGAATCATAGTCTTTTTAGCAAACAATGCTGGGACAACTGGATTTCTATATGCAAAGAAGGAAGTTGGACCTTCACCTCGGACTATACATAAAAATCAGCTCAAAATGGATCAAAAACCTAAAAATAAGACCTAACCAAAACTCTTGGAAAGAATCATAGGTGCAGACCTTCATGATATGACAACTAAAGCACAAGGAACAAGAGAAAAACAACAGATACCCTGGGTTTCATCAAAATCAGAGACTGTTGTGCCTCAATGTACATCACCGAGAAAGTGAAAAGACAACCACAGAATAGGTGAAAACTTTTGCAAATCATATGTCTGATAAGGGACTTGTAGCTGGAATATATAAAGAATAATTACAAATAAATAATAAAAAGACACCAGGCCTGAATCGATATTTCCCCAAAGATATAAAGTTGGCCAGTAAGCCTGTGAAAAGATGCTTAACATCATTAGTCATCAGGTAAATGCAAATCAAAACACGATGAGTTCTCACTTCATACCTGCTAGGATGGCAATAATCAAAAGACAGATAATAACCAGTGTGGATGATGTTGTCAAAAAAAAAATGGGAAGCCTCATATACCACTGGTGAGAATGCAAATGGAGCAGCCAGTCTAGAACAGTCTGGCAGGTTCTCAAAGGGCCGGACACAGAGTTACCATATGACCCAGCAACTCCACTCCTAAGTATATACCTAAAAGCACTGAACAACATATGTTCACACAAAAACTTGTGCACCCACGTTCACAGCAGCATTGTTCACAATAGCCAGAAGGTGAAAACACCCCAAATGTCCATCAGCTGATGAAGGGACGAACATGGTGTGGTCTATCCATAAGACGGAATAGCAGTATTCAGCCATAAAGAGGAATGAAGTACTGCTTCATGCCACAGCCTGGATGAACCTTGAAACCGTTGTGCTAAGTGAGGGAAGCCAGACACTTAAGACCACACTTACACGGAATGCCCAGAAGACAGAAGCCACAGACACGGAGTGGTAGCGGCTGTGCGGAGGGAAGAATGGGGGGTGATGGCTCACTGGGCTCAGGGTTTCCATCTGGGATGATAGAAATGTTCTAAAATTGATTGTGGTGATTGTGGCACAAATCTGTGAATATACTCAAACCCACTGAACTGTATACCTTAAATCAGCAAACTGTAAGTTATGTGAATCATATCTCAAAATAGCTATTTTTAAAAATTGTGCTATCATCTCAAAGAGCCCACTTAACACGTCTACAATGAAGAAAGTTCTAAGAGAGGGATAGACATCACAGGGGATGCTGATCCAGACAGTATGGGTATTCGTATTTGGCTGATTCATTAGACCACAACTGCAATTTTCCACTTCACGTTATCTGCTTACAGTGTGGCTGTGGCTTGAAGACTCTCTGCTCAGGACCACTGTCTATTGATTCAGACTAGTGGCCCCTTTAGGGCTCCCCCCCTGGCAGGCTGGTGAACCTCCCAGGTTGTGCCCCAGGGGCTCCATATACCAACAGTGGGTTGGCTAAAGAGACTTCTGTTTCTGGCTCAGGGGGCAGCCCTCAAATGAGAATGACTTTGCTTAACCCACTGATAAGTTGACATCATTAATGCAATCCAGCTTTACTTACTGCAGCATATCTCAAAGCAGATCCCGAGAGTCCATAGACAAAAGCCTTCTAGGTCAAATGAGCTTGGAAAGCACTGCAGTAAACTACATTTCCCCCTCATAGAGTTGCACAATGTGCATTAGAATACTAAGGGTTCAAAGTCAACCTAGAAGAAAACATTTTCTAACCCTGCATTTCCTGTATTTATTTGGCCATCCTTCACCACACACCCCCATCCACGTACATATGCCTGTTTTGTCTCCTGAATAACACCTATTAACATCCTTTGGGACACTCTCCATGGACCACATTTTGGGAAAAGCTAACTTAGCCCAACAAATTAGCTGAAGGAAGACAGAATCATGACCTTGAAGCTAACCCTTAAAAAAACGAACAGGGTGGCACAGCACTCAAATCCCTAGAATAGCGTTTCCTGACCTTTTCCACATCTTGGTCCACATAGGAAAGGACTGGAATAGTATGGTTCACAGTCAAGAGACTCCAGGGCTCCCGGGCCCTGCCACCCTAAGGTTTACAAGGATCAGTATATCTGCATTTCTGTCCTCTACGCCACTAAGAAGTTGTGGGGAAGTTCTGCTCTGGACAACCGATCATAAAACCACCCTCATTCAATTCCTTTCATGTTTGAGAGCGCACAAACTGTGGCAGTGATACCCGACTTCTCTGGACATCGGAGTATTTGCACAGATCCTGTCACCATGTTCTTCCCATCACTGTGAGACTGCTACAGTTTTCTTGAGGTGGGAGGAAGCAGGTAGAGCGAACGGGTGGTTTAACATCAAATTGCTAAATCCAGGGACAGAAGTGGATACTTTGAGGCATCCCACTGGGCATGTTTATATCTAAGCTCCTGGAACTTTCTCTCCATCTTTACTGAGCTATAACTGACATACAATGTTGTGTAAGTGACAGACTATATTGCAAACGGAGAACTACGGTAAGGTCAGTTGATACACCCATCACCTCACATAGGTACCACTTGTGTGTGTGTGTGGTGAGAACTTTTAAGATCTACTCTTTCAGCAACTCAGGTATTCGATACGGCATTATTAACCGTAGTCGCTGTGCCGTGCATTAGGTCCCCAGAACTGAGTCATCTTATAAGTGGAAGTTTGTACGCTTTGACCACCTCCACCCATTTCCCTACGTCCCCTCCCCTGACAAGTACCAATCTGCTCTGTTTCTATGAGTTTGGGTTTTATTAGATTCCAAATATGTAAGTGAGATCACACGGTATTTGACTTTGTCTTCTTTCACTCAGTATAATCACCTCAAGGTTCATCCATGTTGCCGCAAATGGCAGAATTTCCTTCTGTTTTTTTTTTTTTGTGGCTGAATAATATTCCATCATATATCATATTTTCTTTACTCACCCATCCCATGTCTTGGCTCTTGTGAATAATGCTGCAGTGAACACGGAGGTGCAGCTATCTCTTTAAGATGGTGAATTCACTTCCCTCAGGTATATTCCCAGAAGTGGGATGGCTGGGTCATATAGTAGTTCCATTTATGATTTTGGGGGGACCCTCCAAACTGTTTTTCATAGTGGCCGCACTGACGTACACTCCCAACCACAGCACACAAGGGTTCCCTTCTCTCTACACCTTTGCTGACACATGTTACCTCTGGTCTTTTTTCACAAGAGAACACTATGAATGGTTCTCATCATGCTATTTGCACAGGAATCTTGGTTACTCCAAACTTCTAGGTGCTTACCGCTGGTAACTGCGTGCACTGGTTAGTGAACTGTTGGTGGCTTGAGTCATGGAAGAAGGATTAGATTATAGCTGGCATTGTTTCCTGTCAAGGGTATTCACTCTCACTTAATTCTTCAAAAATCATTCTCTCTACATTTGATAGTTCTGTAAACCAAATCAGTTTGATCAACCAGGGCTCATCTTTCCCCAGGCCTGTCAAATATCAAAAGCAGAAATATAACTTTTTTCCCCCAAACACAGAGATTTTGTTTTTAGCATTCATTGACCACATTATTCTTGTTTGGGGGAATTTGAGGTATAGTTATGTTTTTTGCGGCAGTAAAAATTATTTTAAAAATCCGATTTCAGAAGGTTTCACAATATACTTTCACCTGAAAGACAAATCCAATTCGACATGAAGTTTCATTACAAAGAAACTGTTACATGTGATGACACTGGTTATTGAAAATTGAAATGAAGTGAGGGGAAGCTAACACCAACGTGTATGAGATTCTGCTTTCTTTGAATGACACAAAGAACTCAATATATCTAATCATCTCTGTTATGCCCACTGGGGAACTGAGCTCCCGTAATATCGCACAAGGTTGCTTCTTGATTGCTGGAAACTCAAGTACTAAGCCATATGCCACTGACATCAGTACTTAAAAAGCTTTGTGTGTCTGTTGGATCATGGGAATCGTTTTACTTTCCCTCTCTTGGTTAAAGTAAATAATAGTAATAATCTGGGCACAAAACTCATAAAAGAAGGGTGCCAACCAGTCAGCACAGACCAGCCTTTTGGTTTTTACTCTTAGCATCTGAATGATTTCAAACCCAGTGGCAGGCATTAGGCACATCATCTCTGATCAAGTTTTCTTGTGCTCCAATGAGTGGCCTCAGCATCCCTCTGCTCCGTTCCCATCTCTTGCGCATTAAACTATTCTTTCTGGCTTCCCCCACCCAACTCTTCTGTCTTCATGAATCAAACCCGCTTTTAAGGACCTTTCTGCCAGCCTTCAGAGTCAATGTCACCCCAGGGTCACCAGAGTCCCCTGATGTGTGGCTTCTCTATCACTCTCCTCCTGCCCTTCTTCCGTCCTAGAGGCTCAATATATTCCGTTTATAATATTCTCAATTTCTACTTGGGGGAGGAGTTCGAAAGCTGGGGTACATTTCTGAATTGGGGTCTTCTGGTTAGTTGTGCTGCACTGGGCCTTCAAAATAAGTCTGGATTCTTTTTCCAGTTAATGAAGTCAACAAGCGGGAAACGACTGATAGATGCGCCGTGCCTACAAAGGTAGCAGGACAGCTTCTATGCGCAGTGGCACCCTCCTCTCTCCTCTGATCCGACCCTCCATAATTCTGCCCTGTCGTCCATCTAGGATCTTTGAGGACTTTAATCATTACACAAAAATGGTTTTCTGGTCAGCATCTGAAGCAAAAACTACAGGGAGTCCAGCCACGACTAGTAAAACATTTCACATGCATGTTAAAAGCTACAATTTGATTACTGACCTGTTAGCCAGTAAGTCCCCAACACAATTCAAAGTCAATTTCCCTAATATGTCCAGTTATTCTACCCTGCCTGAAGGATTGCTGTTGAACGTGCTGCCCGAAGGAACAGAAAGATTGGGAACTCCAGCAGCACGGGCCTGGCTGACGTGCCCCTGGCACCAGAAAACAGGCTGTCCCATAGAAAGTCTCCTCTGGAGCATGTCCCTCATCCAGAGGTGATTTTCCAATAAAATCGGCCTCGATTATTGCAAGCATAAGAGCAATCCCCGAGGGAGGAGATCAAGCAATCCAATTCTAGGAAACGCTGTATGAAGCAAAATTAACCTTGTAGCAGTGTTATTTCCTGAAACCTGGTCTTGTGTTTTCAGTTTCTTTCATACACATTGATACAAAGGGAGGGAAATTATTTCAACCCAGCCACTGAGATGTGACCAAAGGATATAATGACAGTACTTACATATTCATGAAATTACCATGAAATGAAGGAAAGCTTGTTTAGTTTTACCACTTCTCAGAGTTACTGCCTACACTCTCGTAGCTAGAAAGGTCTGTGACTCTGTGTGTCAAGCCTGGCTGAAGGACCAGCAGAGCCAACCAACTCCTGGGATGATTGGCCTGTGGGGAAAGTTACCAAAAGCTTCTTCATGCTGTGACAGTGAAGTTTGGTGGGAAGGAGGAAGGGGAGATCGGGGGCTTCTCAGACTCTCCAGCTCTGAGGAAGAGGGCAAGTGTGGGTGTTTTGGCATTGACTGATGTGTGTCCCATCCTGCTAATTTCTGAGCATCAGGATGGCCTTTCAAAAATAGGAAACAGCACGAGTTGTCAGCTGTTAGCTTAATAACTTTTCTGTTTCCTTGTCCCACAGTGACAAAAATGTGCATTCTGTCATTCTTGAAAATGCTTAATGACATCTAATGCAATGGCCCATGCATCACACCAACCCATAGGAAGGCTGACATCTTTACCCCTGTGCCCTCCCTTCAAAATGAAGAGTGGGAAGATATCCTGAGTAGGAAGGTGGGTATAGACCAGAGGAAGGAATCATCATCTGTGCAGTAAAATTCTAGTACTATAAAGACAGTAAACCGAACTTTAAAATGCCTTAGAGTTAAACCAATATGGAATACAGGATGTTTTCAAAGAAAGCTTGGTTCCTTTCCAGGAAAAGTTAGTAACTCGCATGAGGGCTAATAAGGAGTTCAGTAATTGTCCAAAGGGCAGTGCAAGTCAGGCTTACTCTAGACTAAACTCATACTGAACTCGGATGGCTGAACTTCAAAGCCCCCCACCCGCGGCCCCTAATGCCTGTGCTCGTTCATTTGACAAATATTGAGCTCCTACTCTATGCCAGGTACTGTTTGAGGTGCTAGGGTTACAGTAGTGAATACAAAGTTCTCGCTCATATGGACTTTACATTCTTATGGGAAGTGACCCTTGAAAACACAGAGAGATGACAGCTAGAGAGACAGAGCTGATAGACAGATACAGTATGATAATTGTTAAAGTGGGAAAAAAAAGTAGGCTAAAAGGGAGGGTGAGTGTACACGTGGGAGGAGTTGCTATTTTGCATGGGGTGGTTGCCCAACACTGTCGTTCTTTGCAACAAAGCTTTTAAAATTCCTCTTGGGGGCATTCACTATCCACAAGAGAAAACCACTATTATTTTGAACCAATAGCCATGTTCATTTCCTTGACTGGCCACTTTTTCATCATCCGTGGCTCTGAGTCACCGTCTTGGATGAGTTTTCAAAAGGTAACACCACATTCAAAGATTTAGCACCCATCACTAAACGCCAGCCGAAGAAGCTCACACACGTGTGACAGTGTTCTGCAAACTGATCTCCCAATAGGCTTTGCACAACAGCGTCCCTCTGTCACCGTAGCGTGGCCCTCATTGGGGTGGATTTAAAAACACAGCATTTTTTGAGTTGCTTCCTATATGTAAACAGATATTTCTCTAGTGCTAGGAAATGGCAGGGTCTCCTATTTCCTTTACACATCCTCCCCTACTATCTTGTTTCAATCACGTCAAATCCATGCTCGGGCAATACGTGGGGTTTAATCTATATCTGAGCAGCGTACGTCCGTATGCATAGAGCGTACGTACACACATCCGCACCCATCCTTAAGGCAGGTTTACGAGCAGCTCTAACTTGCTTAGGAAACTCTTGCATCAGGGTGTGAGGCAAGTGAAACTTTCACTTAGCCAGTGCTGGTAGTAATCTACATCTCCAGCGAGAGCAGGACAGATGAATGAGGTGTGTCTAGCGGACTTGCTATTATTAGCAGAGTCCTGGCAACTCACACTGTAGGCGCTGATCAGGCACAGACAGGGAGTCTGAAGGAGCCCCCTGCCTGCCCTGGGCTTCCATGGAGGGGTACAGTCGTACGCTCCCCGAAGCTGCTAAAAAAGAAGCAAAAAGCCGCAAGGCTCTTCTGAAATATTTTCCCCAACTACGTGAAATGCACATGTGGGAATACGGTCTTGGGAGAAGGGGAACAGTCAAATATTAGGGGGTGATGAGGACAGGGAGACGACACCGAGGAAAAGATTTCAGAACTTCTATAGTTACAGCTGTTCTGCCTGCCCTTCACCACCAATCCCATCGTGGATTTAAATTACCATGGAGCATGAGGGCATATTGATGCGCAGAGTATATAAACGCGTGTGTGTATAAAAAACTGGGATATAATGACATGTAATCTCCCCCCATGCTGTAAATTCTACAAATGGAAGCACTTCCCTGTGGGAGAATGGTTTACCTTTTTTTTTTCTTTTTTTAATGTGGGCTTTCGAGACAACTGCTGTTGGTCTCGGCAAAAGCTTTAATAAAGCCGAAACTCCTTACTTCCTGTTTCAGTTCCTGGCCAAAGGGAGTCATTTCCATAGTTCTCCGTTCCCCCTCCCACAACTAGTAGTCAACTAAATAATAACTTATGACCCCAGGCTCCTGACTATGAACATATTTTTTGGTCGATGGAGGGCTGATTTACTGCTCGAAGCCTGGTGCGTAGTTACCATGGGGGCATGCCTCATTTCCCTAGAAATCAAAATAGCCCTACTGTGCTTACGTCTGTGGCTGATAAAAATACATTCAGAAAGAATTTTTATGTCTATGCAATGAACTCAGAAAACGAAGCTAGAATAATAGTGTTATGTGTCATGCCTAAAATACTAGATGTTTGAATAATGTGAAAGGAACCGTATGAAAGCAAAATGTTTAAAAATGTAAGAAACAATCAAGGGTGGATAAAGCCGCAAGGGAACAGCCGGATGCTCAGAGGAACCCTATGTGAGTTGAGATTTACATAAAAGTCCACTGAGAGGGATTAGCCAGATCTAATCAGGAAGGATTTGATATGTCTATTTCTCTGCAAACAGTTTTAAAAGGGTGGTTTATAATCCCTCCCTAACTCTAACCTTTACCTTTCCAGAACAAAAGAATCCTTTTGAGCATTTTCTTAGTTCCATCTATACTGCACTGCTCTCCTCTTAATGTCAAAAGGGGGGCCAAAATCTTCAGCAGTGTGATGCTTCGGGTGTCCCGGCACACACAGCCACTCCTTCCCTTCTTTTGTCTCCTGCAAGCCACAAACGCAGTATTTCCTTCCACTGAGAAAAGTGGCCCCTCTCCCTGGCTGCCTCTACCTACCAGACACTGTTCACAACACAGTCTCTGCTTTCTTCCCGTCTCACTTGCCCTTAGCAAGTGTTGTTCTGCTCTCTTGAATGGCTTCACCTGCACCGTTCACCCGGGGACTCCAGCGGAGGGAGGGTGAGCCCACTCCAAGCAGGTGCTCTTTCCTTCGTCTGTGCCTCGTGTGATGCCGCACACACTTTCCTCTGCATTATTTGCAGAGCCTGTCTATTCTCTAGTGCAACGACGGGTCCGTTTCCTTAGGAGAGCATGAGGACTTCAGGGTCGACACTGTACCTTACCCATGTCCCCACCAACTGAGACCGGAACAATTCGTGTTCGTCAAAAGAATACATGTGCATGGCTTGCTTGAGTTTCTAGCAGATCAGCTATGTGATGCTGAGTGTTCGACAGCCTTCTGAAAGACTGCTGAGCGGTAACGTTAAAATATAATTCTAGCTGTAACTCCTGTGTACCAAAAAATGGGTGGGACCGTGTGAATGGATGAAAGAGTTGCCTGTTCTCGTCTAAGCAGCACATGCTAAGAAGCACAGAGTTAGAAAGTAAGACAGTACTTTACGAAGTACTGGATAAAGAAGTATTTTATGAATGCTGTTGCTTAAAAAGTGGCCTCACTTCCTTTAAAGTGGTTTGATCCTGCGTTTGCTGGCTCGTGTGAGGTCCCTCTGCTTCACCAATAAATGGGTGCTTTCTACTTCCATTTCATCACAAGAAAGGTGCTCATGCTTTTGAAAACATCAGTGATGCTAATGAGACAAACCAACGCGCTTGGAGTTTTGAAGAAACTCTTCCTTATTGATATAAAATTACCATAAATGAAGTTGGCCTAATTGTCCAAGTGCCTGCAAACTTGCTGGTTCATTCTGGAAACGTATGATGCCATACTCAAAGAAAACACACTGTTACACAAAGTTAGCGAATATGACTTTAAAAAGTAACCACAGATTTGAAAGTGAACGTGTGTGTCCTAAGAGGTGACAAGAAAGAAGCAGAGGGTCCAAGGTGGAGAGAATTATCCGGCACCTCAGGGTTCTGGGCAGTCTACTCTCTGGGTCTCCGTCGCCTTGTCTGAGACTGCCTAGATGACGCCACTCCTATTACCAAAGAAAAGGGAGATGTCCAGAAATTTGTGCTGTGCTGATGACTGCTGGAACCTTCCGCATCCAATTATAGCTACCGGACAACATAGCGCTGTCTTTCCTTTTACTATCCTTAAGATGGCCAGAGCCGACCAGAGATGGCTTCGACTTTCACGGCGTGGGGAGCACACAGGGCCGGGCGCCTCACTGTCAGGAAATGAGTGGTCACAGAACTCACTCCGAGGGACCTAACTCTAAAATGTCCATTCCCCTCGCTGTGGACTACCCCTCAGGATAGTTCCAATCCATAAAAATCATTTAGAGTGTGAAACCGTGAGAGACACACGGGACATATTTTATCGTTTCAGAACTGGGGGATTTCTTTCTACGGTTGACTTTCTAATTCAGCCGCTCATTTCAAATATTCTTATTTGGGATGGGATGTAAGGTATGAGGCCCTAGGTTTCTCCAACTACCAGGCTCCCGTGTGCTCACTGTATTTCCCATGGACCTGAGCATCCGATTGTCCGTTTCATGAAGCACCGTGCCAGGTAAGGCTGTCCTCTGGCCAAACAGGCCTTCTTTGAGGCTGCACTATTCCAAGTGCACAGGGGCGCTCCAGGAAAGGCATGTGACACGTATGCCGAGCCTCTGTGGTGCTGGGGCCTTTTATTCCTAAAGGAGATGATCCCACGGGACCGGTGTTTGGCAGAACACAGTACAGAATCCCTTGCCCTCTCAGCCCGAGAAGATGCAGTGATTTCAATGATCCTCCACCCAGCTGGGCTGCGCACTGGGCCAAGAGCATCACAAGAGACACAGACTCTGACTGCAAACTTACTTTGCTGGTAAGGAGTCATTTAAATGACCCACCCCAGTGTTCCGGGAGCCACACTGACCTTCTATCTAACGTATCTCTTTAAGACTCTAGTGATGTGGCTTCTTGGCCCTCATTTCCCAAGTACATGAGGCAGAAATGATAGAAGAAGACATAGCGTGTGTGTGTGTGTGTGTGTGTGTGTGTGTGTGTGCGTACGCATGTGTGTGTGTGAGCATGTGTGCGAAAAAAATGTTTATTATATATGCAATGTTTATAATGTATGTGCTTGTATGTATCCATATCAAACTTGAACATCAAGTATTTCCTGAAATAATTACAAAACAGTCTTCAACCTTCAGCTTTTTCCAAGAGCTGGAAGAACCATACCAATAACGTAGCTGAGGTCCGTAGTGAGGAAGGAACACGTCCCATTTCATACCACAAGCTAGCGTTAGGTTAAGGACTAGATCCCAGGTCTACAGGACAGCGGACTCGATGAAGAATCACAGTGACGAGTTAGGCTCTTCAATGCTATTTGACTCCACTGAGCACATTGCTTTCATCTGGATAAGCCCTGAGGTCCCTAAGTCACGGTTTCTGAGCCTTGGTTTCCCACCTGACCGTTCACTGCCTGCCACCTCAGCACCAGCGGCTCCAACGAACAGTCTTCGAAGTCCTGGCACGATGCCCTCCTCCCGCCTTCTCCAAGAGCGCCAACTGCAAGTGCTTTCTGTCCTTAGAGCTTCCCTCGTACTTGATCTGTTTCCTACTTAACAAACATCTCTCTCTATCTTGTATTTAGTTCTTTACAAACTGATTTTATCTCTCCTACTGGACTCTAAACTCCTCGAGGGTAAGACCTGTGTCAGATTTATTTTTAATTCCCTCAGCATCTATCACAGTTCCCGGAATGCTGTAGCTTCTCAATAAATATTCATTGGACAAATAAATGAATAATGCACAAACACCATGGTTAGGACAATCTTCGTGGCTATTTGTCATTTTCAATCATGAAACCACCGTATCTGTAAGATGGACTGGTTTGTAAATAAAGCTGTAATTTCCTAAGCAGAGTGGATTCTGATCCTGATTTGTGAAAGACAACAACTACGTTGTTTAACGTTGCTAAAGTGGAAAAGCAAGGAAGGGTGTTATGCTTGACAACTGTGCTCTCGCTCGCTCTCCCTCACTCTCTCCCCCTCCCTCTCCCTCTCTCTCTCTCTCTCTTTTGGTAACAGATGTCAACCTCGGTTAGATTCAACTCAACTTATTAGTGCATGGCTTTTAGCCAAAAGCAATTCACATTTGCAGAAGTGTACTATCACATATGTCTTAATAACAGAAATGTGTTTTTAAAAAAATGTATGTGATAAGTCACATATGGTAGAAGAAATCTGTACATCTCTCAGGCCTTGTTGTCACAATGAAAGCTTGAAGATAATTGCTGCAGAACATTAACATACAAGTGAAAGTCTCTCTGACACATTAAAGAGCCACAGTTTGAACATACTAATCAAGCTTTGATACCGGCACGGCTCCAACAGACTGAGAAATACACCAGCATCTCTTGTCCTGATCACTGATCTTAAGAACATTCAATTTTGATTCTTACCCTCAGAGGTAATATTTAATGTTTCAAGGTAAAATTGTTCGTGTATCCAGATACATTATGTGCTTACATTCACTAAGCATATATTTAATTTCTCCTTTATATGGAGTGTAATTAATGTGTACCACAGTCTCCCTATGGTGATGAAAGAGGCTTACAACCATGAAGGTATTAAAAATAAATTGAACAAGTGGCTGAGAAATAGGAAAGAGGAGGCAAACCTTTAGAGAGGAAAACAGGCAAACTAAACAGATATTGTGAATCATTCACCATCGCTCTAATGGAAAGTTAGATCTTGGGAAGTGACAGAATTTTAGAATGTGCATATGCCTCTTGCAAGCTCTCCATCCACACGCAACTTGGAAGACTAGCAGTAAGGCTCTGGCTCTGTGTTCACTGGTTTCCAAGGCATCGCTGCCCTGTCAATGGATCTCATATCCATAATGACTTCAAAGATGGTAAATTCGGAGTGGTCGCTTTGCTCTGAATGAGAACAGGGTGGTACATCGGCCCCAGAAAGTCCAGAACACAGGAAAAGGGCTCTGGCAATGCCGGCTCAATGTTTTAAAGGACAAAAGAGAGAGGGGGGTAATAGTTTAACCCTTACAGTCAGGGAAAAGCTCCCCTTCGTGCCTCTTTCTACCTGACCAACCGGAGCAGGGGTCGGCAAATGTTTTCTGTGACGGTCCAGGTAGTTAATAGTTTCAGTTTTGTGGTTTGTACAGTCTCTGTCATAACTAATCTCTGCCACCAGAGCACAAAGGGAGCCACAGACAATATGGAAACAAATGAGTGTCGCTGTGTGCCAATATAGCTTTTTTTATAGACACTGAAATTTGAATTTCATATAATTTTCACATGTCACAAAAGATTCTTTTGATTTCTTTTCCCCAACCATTTGCCAAACTCTGCACCAGAGGATGACATCCAATCACACATATGATCTTCTGCACCAATCTGTGTTCAGGCTTTAGTTGTAAATGCCTCCAGACCTCGACTTTTCCAGCAAGACTGCACACGCTGTCCATTGTATGCTCAATCAAATGTTCATTTTGACATGCAAGAGCAAGCCAGTACCTGGTCAGAGGCAGAGCAGCGTGGGAGCATTTTACACACGCTGTGAGTCAAGACTAGGAGGATAATGGATGACTTGATCAATTACAACACATGGCCCCTTCCAGTCGAACACTCTAGTGTGGGGCCGCTGGTCTCATTAAGCCTCCAGGCCAGATTCCTGGAAGGACTGTTCTCTGGGATGTGTCCAATTTGTTTACTCATTCATTGATTCATTCATTCATTCAGGAAAACATGTATTTGGGGTCTCAGTGCACTGCGTGTAACCGAAATTTGCAGTCAGACATCAGAAACACAAAGAGGACCACCCTACGTAAAACATCAAAAAACTCTGCTTCTGCTTCTGCTCTGGGATTTCCGTGCCTGAGCTGAGGTCTTGAAGAAGTCTTCTCCAAGTGCCCAGTGGTTGTGGCGGGGCAGGTGGGGCACGGCTCGTGAGCCCGCATGCAGTGAGACACCCGAATGCACACCGAGAATGGTACCTTATTCAATAAGAAGACAATTCTAAACATCTACCAGTTGATCGTGACTCAGGCTTATTACTAAGCAGATTTTCAAATCTATTTAAAAGTAAAAAGTGCCTATTCTATTACTAATCCTTTGGTTCTTCTAGTTTTCCTGTTTTCTCTTACGATATTCCTTAAAGTGCTAGACATTACAGTCTGCACTGTGAATTAACCAGAGCTCATAAAAAATATAATTATCCGTAGGGTCAAACCTTTACAAGGAACAGAGAGAAAACTGGTCCCACTTCCAGGCCGCTAGAGTCTGATTTCACACAGCCCCCCACAATACCAATGGGCTGTCTTGCGCATGCCAAGATGGAGCCTGGGACTTACTTCCTATCAGGAGGGCTTGAACTTGGAGATGTTTGTCCCACTGAGGGCCTGGGTTTACACTCTTCCAGCCCTTGCCCCATCCCTTGTGACCTGGGGCACACATCTGCACACGGCTGGACTGGAGCGAAGGGTGCAATCGGACCAGGGGAAAGATCACTAATGGCCCACCCAGGGAGCGGCAGTCCTGGCCTTGGCCTCATTAGCACCATCCTCTAATCCTGCCACAGGCGTGCGGTAGAGAAGCCTTCAGGGCACAGGCAGAAAAGAAATCAGGCTGCAGAGATGATTTCAACCCCAATCAAACAACCAGACAAAAACTCAGCTACAGGAAATACTCCCATAGGATGACTATAGCATAATATATCTCCAGACTACAGATGCTCCTCCAGAGGCTACAAAAGCTGATAAGGAATATTCTGCGGCCTATGGAAAATTACATTTAAAAACAAAGTACACAGAACCTTTTGGAAGAAATGAATTGGAGCTTGGATTTAATGGTGACTTGGAAAAGCAGCCTTCTTGTCATTGGTATGAGCCGATCCATTCTTCCAGAAACTATTAAAAATCAGTGCACTCCCCACTTTGGCATTTGGTCCCCACTACGATGGATGTCGGCTATCATAAATGAACAGGCGTTCCTAGAGATGTGATATTGCGAGGCCTAGGATAACCCAGCAAAGAGAGCAGGACTTCCCTACGCCTCATGGCTGGTGGGCCTGGGCCACATAACACTGCAATCAGATGTCACAAACCCAAATGACAAGACAAACATCCTTCTTAATTTGAAAGTCTCCCTTCTGGAAGAGAGAGGATGCCTAAGATGTACTATAGCTAAAAGAGTGCTATGCTGCTTGTTTATAATTTAAGAGGGTCCCATAAAATGCCTTGGAAATAGCTCTCTGTTAGCTAGAGAAACCTCTGGTTAAATGTATTTTTATGAGCTTTTCATTAACAGAGTAGCAAGGCCTTGATGCCAAGGTGCCAAACCTCCCCACGTGGCCGGAAATCACTTGGCACATTTTCAGTCATTTCAGTCTCTGTCATAGGTCCAAGGTTTGCAATTAAAAATATAATCTTTTTAGCATGTGCAAGACCCAAAGGCTTGAAGTACCATGCATTGAATAGGATTATAATCGTATTTGGCAGCTCTTCACGGATGGCACATATTAATTTATGTAAACCAGGCACAACTTGGGGTCCTCATCAGGACCACAGGCAAAAATCAAATCAAAATCAAAGCTGATCCCTGCCCAATTGGAGATTTGGGTTTGGGGTTTTGGTGGTTCCCCCTACCCCTTGTTTGTTTTTGTTTTTTGATCGTCATAAACAGAGACGCACTCAAAATTCAAGGTCTCTTGCGACACACACACAGAATCCGTTCAAATTAAAATTTCCAACTAATAAAAAAATAACTTACTTCACAGGATTATTCTTAGGTTTTGCCTTTTCAACAGCCTGTAAACAGAAGAAAAAAAATGTAATTAGACAACATTAGCAGGCATAATCTTCGCAACTGGTTACCAAAACAATAAGCAATATGAAACGCTCTTCCAAAACATAAGGACGTAACTGAAGTCGGCTGCTTGCGATAAGCAGACCAGAGACACAGAGCAATTTTCCTCTCCCAGGGCACACGGTTACCTGTCCAAGTGCAGCTCGCAGACACAGACACTCATTCCTCTCTGCCTTGTACTCAGATCTTAGCCCCTGGGTGGGGAGGCATGAGCGCGGGGGTGGGGGGCGGGGGTGGTCATGGGCACATCCAGGACTTGTAGATTTGTGGTGGGGACCTGTGAACCCTGCGTGACTCTGGGCACCTGGCTGCACCTGCATGGTGAGAGCAAGGCCAAAGTAGCCATTTCTAAAATCATTTTTATTAGCGGACACAACAAAAGGCCAAGGGATGACTGACCGCTCGGACCCATCTCCTCCTGTGGAACCTTTAAGAAAACACATACCAACTCATCGAAACAAGGAAATCTCTGGGCCTCTCGGCCTGTGTCGCCTTAGACATGGAGCCTGGTTCCAGTTTATTGCTGAACCCATTGATCTGTGCCCAGCCCATTTATCATTCATGAAAAGAGCTAGTGATCTTCACAGTATATTAGAAGAAACAACTCAGATCATCTGTCAACAGCCCTCTTATTTCTGTTTCCCTCTCCACAGGGATTGCATCTCCTTCGATTCTTCTGGAATTAAAATGTTGCTAAGCAACACAGCTGGGGGCACTGATGGCAGAATGGCTACAGTCTATCAAACTGTTTAAGCACCTGGAGGGTTTTAGTGATGATTTTTTTCATACTTCTGTAGCATAATTATGTAATCAGAACCAAACTTGTACTCCCCTAGACTTTTGCAGACTATAGAAATAACATTTAATATGGGGAGTGTTGAAGCAGCGGTTTGGCAATCTCCGGGATCTTCAGACCCTTTTAAGAAGTATCCGTTCGGAGACCTTTATATTTGTGAATCCTGGAGGTGGGCATGGCAGCTACTTATAACATCGGACTTGGCATTCTGGGTGACTGGTGTGGAAGTAAGTACCCCGGACCCTTCTCTGCACAACAACAGCTCAACACACCGTGGAGCCATTTTTAAAAATAAATCGAACACTTCTCAAGTTTAGAGATTAGCGCTGGAAATGCAAGTACTTCTCTATTAAGTCTTGGGTTCTGCTGCTAGGTAAATTCCCATTAATATTTGGGCACTTTCTTTGGCTCTCAGTGGCAAAAATCATCTCACCATCTGTGCCTGAGGTTGAATTTTGGCAAGCGGTGAGACAGCAAGCAAGAAAGAGCAGGAGGTAACAGGTGAAAAAGATAAAATAAGCAATATGCGTGTGGCCGGGCCAAGTCACGTCTCACAGGTAGTTAGGATATGAAAGTCTGTCCCTGAGCAGGTCTGGCCGTGGAAGGGATGCGGGAAGGAACAGGCAGATACTGGTGAGGAGTGGGGGCTGGACCCAGTCTGCGCACCCGTGCACACCTATACCTTCCTTCTCTACTACCCTTTCTCCCTTAGTCCCGGCTGCTTTGGGATCGCGTAGGGCAGTGCGCTGAAGACGTGTCACTGTGGAAATCACACGAACCTACGTTCCCCTGTGCCTTACACCCCAAACAAGTCTGTTCCTGAAGACTTAGGTTATCATAAAATCATGAGCACGGTGTTCGAGGGGTTTCCTTTGAAAGCACATTAAATGTGATAGCAGGAGCATGCCACTGGCGGAAGACAGGGAGGGAGAAAGCACAGTGACATTGCTTAACCTAGCTTTCATTCAGTGACACGGTTTTTGAAAATGTCTTCTCTTCTCTGTGCTTCAGGACTGTCAATTAGACCCGGTTAGTTTTCTCTGATCAGGAGGAACATAATCATGTTCAAGGCCAGTTTCTTTGAAACCTCTGTCTTTTCATACAGCCATCATAGGAAAATAACTTCATTCAAATTAATGTTTTCTGGGCTGCTTGGCTATTGATCGAAAATGTCTCTGCTGAGAGGTTTTCTTTTCTTTGGAAATTAACTCGGGATCATTCCAGAGTGCCAACAGCTCCAGTCACACGTGCTCACATCATCCTTCTGTGTGCTCACCACCTTTCATCTCTGAGCTGAACGGTCCCAGGGAGTCTCTGCCAGACCCGAGACAGAGCTCACAATTTGTGTTCTTTGCTCCCGCTATAATGCAACACTGTGTTCCGCCCGCTATAAAGAATTATTCAACTCGGAGACTTTAAAGGAAAGTTAAGTGAATTTTTTGTGGGAAAACTATATATGTCTTTAAGGTCTAAGGAGCAGTCTACCAAAAATGCAAGGAGAACATTCCTCTTTGGAGATAACAGGACATGAAAACACCAGTCCCAAGTTCTGAAATGTGCAAAAGGACAGGAATCAAAATGAAATGATCTCGTGTAATTCGTCACACATCAAGAGGGTTGCATATTGGGATTACAGCTCGTTTTGAGTTTAAAAACATACATTAAGGAGGGCATGTATTGCATGGAGCACTGGGTGTTATACACAAACAATGAAGCATGGAACATTACATCAGAAACTAGGGATGCACTGTGTGGTGACTAACGTAACATAATAAAAATAATTATAAAAAAAACAAAAAAATCATACATTAAAGTAATTTAAATGGATTGGGAGATGGAGGCTAGATAGTTAACTCTCCTGCTGCTTTAATTTGCAATATCTATACTCTTTCAAAACCTATATTCTACTTATTTTGTGCCACGTTTCCCTACCATGATACTTATCTTACCATTAAGGAAGCTCTAGTATAAGAAAAGATGGTATGATAAATTAAAATGTTGGAAAATAGGTTCCACTGTGGTGTGGCGAGAGGCTGTGGACCACAGCGGAAAGAGCGGTGAGTGAGAAATCCAGAAACCTGGGTTTGGCTCCAGCTTCGCCACTTACAATCATCAGGATGTTAGCAAGGCGGTGGATGCTTCTGAGTCTGTTTCCTCATTTTAAAAATGAAGTTGATCATTCCTGTCCCATCTATATCAAGGGTGGCTGGGAGTAGCCAGCATCCACGGCGGCACTCTAGAAACCATCGCGCGCTATGCAAATGCAGTGCATGTGGACCATGCCTGCTTTCGGGCTTCGGGGCACACATTTGCACGGCCTGAGAGTTTATGGGCTTGCTGACTTGGGCACCGAGTTGCGGTATCGAGCCCATGCAGTTATTTCAACAAGGGTTACAGGAGCTACTCTGTTCCTCTCTCCACATCAGGAGCAGTGCTGGGCTAAATAGGATGCTTCTGTTTGGAAAGGACGTCTGGATGTGTGTAGATACTAACCTGCCTGGGCCAACAGGAGAGACCCCTGTACCTTCCCACAGACCTCCGCCCTGAACCTTCTTGGGGGCTGGTGCTAGTGGAGGAGAGGCCGGGACCCCTGGGGCGCCATGGGGGCACAAGTGTAGGTGCATATACTCAAGTCTCTCCCTCCCTCCTCCCCTCCCCCTCCTCCACCAGGAAGCCTAGGAAAGCTCCCTCCTTTCCAGGTGACTCCTCCATCAGCGGTCCCCCCTTTCACACCTCACCCTAGGAAAGGGTGCTTTGCGTTTTCACTAACATTTGACCCTGGGATTGAGAAGCCCTGAGGTGAGCCTCCTCTGTCATATGGCATCTTGAAAAATTCTATGTCCAGGGAGAAGGCACTTCTCTCATTCCAAGGAGTGTTTAGGAACTGATTCTTCTCTCATTACAAGCATTGTGCTATTCATGGCATCCTGCTAAGCAGCGAACTTATTTCCTCAGGAGGGATGGTGTGGCTGAGGACATGCCCATAGTTGCTCACTCATTAAATCTATCTTCCTAAAAATAAGAAGGACGTTTTCTTTCTGTTATGCAGTGACTCAGGGACCAAACAGAATTATGTGAACCATAAAAACTGTAGAGCTGCCGTGAGAGAATAGAAGGAAGGAAGAAGGAAGGAAGGAAAGTGGCCGTCTCTTGAGTCCTGTCCTCCGCGGCACGCAGAGCACCATGTTTCTTTCGGGAGAAAACACTATGTATACTTGCTCATCATCTGCTATGGAAGGATCTAACTTCTAAAACATTCTTTGGTAATTCTGTCCCAGCATTAGTCTAGTTCAACAATCACGTATACCACATTTATTTTAAAAATGAGATAATCTTGGGGTGCCTGGGTGGCTCAGTCAGTTAAGTGTCTGACTCTTGAATTCGGCTCAGGTCACGATCTCAGGGTCCTGGGATCGAGCCCGGTGTCTGGCCCCACATTGAGGGGGAATCTGCTTAAGATTCTCTCTCTTCCTTTCCCTTTCTGCCTGCCCCTTTCCCCGCTTGTGTGCTCTCGCTCTCTCTCTCTCAAATACATAAATAAATCTTAAAAAAAATACTTTTAAAAAATGAGAGAATCTTTTTGGATTTTTAAGACGCACACCCTGAACCATGGTATCCAGACTTACAGTAATACCTTCCCCCTGCTCCCAGGTTGGCAGAAAACAGACCCAATGCGGTATGTTTCCTCTTTGTTGAGACTGTCAAGGTGAGCACTTGGAGGGCCTAGACATACCGTGTTAGTGGACTCTGCAAGTCTATGTATTCAGGTGCTGCTTTTTCCCTTAATAATAATGCTGCCAGTCACGCATAAAACGTGGTTCTATTAGCATTGCTCTATATAGCTTTTACCTTTCCCGCTTATACGCTTTTTCCTGGTGTTCTGCTAGCAGATGCCCCCAAGTTGGGTCTATGCAATACATTTCTTGATAAAAAAGAGTGAGGAGTCAATCATTCAGATACTTTTAAATAACTGGGTAGCGGGCATTATGGACATGAGACAGAAGAACAATCGACTGCGTTGCTTTTGAGTCTCTATGTTTTGCCTTGTGTAACTTTTCACAGGGCTGTTCCGTGAGACACAGCCATACCTTAACCTAGTGACATGTATCGGTAAATTGTATCGATCACTTAAGTTCAGAAGAGAAAACTCCTCTATTAACAAATGAACTCATCATTAGGGTATTCAGATGGTCTAAAATCAATACGTACAGAATTGGTTGAATCAATTAAAGAGACATATACTGAGAACACTTGCCCAAATATAAAAATGAATTGCTTAATTACAGCATTTAAATAGATTTCGCTGGAATGAGTAAAATAGCCAGAGGCTTGTATTATCTCCTATAGGCTGGGGTTTCCGCTGGCAGCACACACGCATAGCCAGTACTGCTGATTAAGAGGAGAAAATGTCGCTCAGCATTTTGCAACACCTGGATGCCTCCCTGAATTTCTGACCTCATACTGAGGGCCTGCAATCTTTAGGAAAGCACCACCTATTATACTTCCCCCTCCGGATAGGGCCCAGAAGGAAATGTGGAAATGTCAGGTGTTTGAACCCTGAACTTACATGTCCCCTCTCCTTAGCACATTGGGCTTCTCCCATCTTCATGTCCGTCCTCACTCTTCCTGCGGCTGGGTGCTGGCTTCGGCCCTGCTACCGCTCCCCTGGCATTGGCCGCTGCCCCTTCGCTGCTCTGCCAGGTCCCCCGTCCTACCCCCTTGGATGCTCCACTTTCCTCCTGACTTTCTTGGAGTCCTCAGGACTTCCCACGGCTCAGCGAGTGACTCACCAGCCTCACCCACCCTGCCGCTCACAACGTGGCCAGTGCCAGCCGGACGCCGGCCTCCGAGCGCCTCCTGCCTGGCCCCGCGTGTGGAGTCTGCTCACATGGCAACCAGCAGGAGTTCTTCAAGTGTCTTTAGCAAGATCCACGCATCAACTGGCGATCTGGTTTATAACTAAAGTTTCGATCTGTTGTGACTTAATGCAAAATGCACGGTGTTTGGTGAAGAAGCACGTCTCGCTCAGAAGAGTCTTCCGTCGACGTGAGTCATTCCCTAAGTGGGGTAGATACGGAGACCCCAGGCACAGCATCTTGGCATTGGCCGCAGTTATTTATTCTCCCCACTAGAAGGGCCCGTGTAAGAGGCCCTCAGTTACTCTATTCCCCGGGGGTTTGTGGATTTGAAAATTCAATCCCCCCTGCCGGCCAATCTGAGCCCTCTTGCCCCCGGTGCTAGAGGGACCCTCCTCGCAAAATGACATGCGTCTTGTGGTGGGAGACAATCAGTACCTAACAGAGACGCTCTCCTTACCACGTGTGGCCAGGAAAACGGGAAGGATATTCTCAGTGAATGGTAGGTACCCCATGGAATAAAAGTAGTCTACGACCTACATGGGAGCACCCTAACCTATTCAGTGAGGCTTTCTGTCTCGTCAGAGCACGTTATACTCTGGGCAAGAACGCCACATCCACCATTATCCACATACCTGTAGTAGAAAACCCACTAGTCTCCCACCTGTGAGTCTCCTTTCCTCTCACACTGCTACCACACTCGCAAGACTTCTGACACCATATATACGAGGGGCTGTTCCCCACACCAAGCAGTTCTGTGTCACACCGGCTGAGTGTCCTACAATTTCACTCACTCCTGATACTCTCTCCCTAGGGATGATGTCAAACCTTACAGGCGAAGGGCTCAGTCTCACAAGACTGCCTCCCACTTCAGATGCTCATGGCAGGCCCAGGTTGTCACCTTTCATTCTAACCGATTGGCTATAAACCAGAGGTTCCCACAACCCCCTCGTCAGGTTTGACTAATTGGCTAGAGTGGCTGACAGAACTCGGGCCAACAGTTTACTTTTGTCTACCAGTTTGTTAAAGGACATGATCCAAGAGACAGGTGGACAGCCATGTGAAGACATACACAGGGCAAGATTTGGGTGGGTCCCAAGTGTCAGAGCTTCTGTCCCTGTGGACTTGGGGTTCATCACCCTCCCAGGACATGGATGTATTCACTCACCCGGAACCTCTCCAAACCCCATACTATTGGGATTTTATGGAGGCTTCTTCACATAGCTATGATTATTAATTCAAGTTTCTGGCCTCTCTCCCCTCTCCAGAGAAGTGTGTGTGTGTGTGTGTGTGTGTGTGTGTGTGTGTGTGTCAGGGGCAAGTGGGGGAAGAGGGCTGAAAGTTCGAAGCTTCTAATCATGACTTGGTCTCTCTGGTGAGAAGCTCCCATCCAAGAGCCCACACAGAGTTACCTCCTTAGAACACTCCTATCCCCAGCGGATTCCAAGGGGGTTCGTGCCCTGTGTCAGGAACTGGGGTCAGAGACCAAACGTCAGAACAGAAGATGCCCCTGGTGCTCTTAGCACTTAAGAAATGGCAAGGGTCTTGGAAGCCCCATGCTAGGAAGCAGGCACAGAGACCTATATATCAAGGTACATTTTCTATTATCTCAGAACACCAAATGCCAACTGACTTCCCTGTCCCCCAGTGTCCTACTGGCAACACAAGGCAGCTGGAATCAGGGCTCTCTAGGGCCATCGTAAGGCCTGGCAGCCTACATTCACACACAAGTACTACAGTCTCTATATACGTACACGACTCGGGGATAAATGTGGAACCTGAGCCTACCTCCATTAGCAATACACAGGATCGACTATCAAGTTCATAAACGTTTCTATCTACTGTTCCAGAGAGTCCTGTGTGGTACTCTGTGAAATACGGGTTATGCCATCCCATACATTTTGGAAGCATCTGCTGCTTTTATCTGCCTATCTACTTGAATTCTGAGTGGTTAATCTTAGGTTGGTAGCTAATCTGAAATTTGGATACCTCTTCTGTGTATTTACAGCACCTACGCTCTTTGCTCTTACTAAATAAATAGAAATATATATCTCTATAGCTCTCTATATCTCTATATATCTGCTTAGGAATAAGATAGATTCTGTTTCTCATTCAGGACAACATCCTGGGTGTTTGTAGCCTGCATGGTAGCTTTTCCATCAGATGGCAGATATTTGGGGAACGGAGTAAAAAGCCTTCTTGGGCCCTAAACCAAAGCCCCAGAATATTTTTCAAAGCCAGCACATAAATTTCAAAATCTCACATTTTCCGGCTGGCAGTGTTTTATTATCCAGCTTTTACTGGAGATGTTCATATGCTAGAACCCTGATTAAATTCAAGACTTGGAAACTTCCAATAAACTTCCGGGACACATGGTACACTGCTTGGGGTTTGCTGGCTAATGACTCCGAGCCAGAACCTCCAGGCTCCAAGCAGCGATCTGGGACCCAAATTGGGGCAGCGAAGAGGCCTGAGAAAAAGAACATGCTTGGACCAAGCGAAGGGTGGGATGAGAGTCCACACGGGACCAGCCCAGGGGCAGCGACAAGGGCAACTTCAATTCAAGTCACCTTAGTGATTCCCAGCTTCCCGGAGGTGGCTGCTACCCCTTCGTCACAGACAGGTGCTGTGGTCATCCCTGTTCTACACGAGAGTCACCTTCCCTGAAATAATGGGTCAAACCCACTTTTGCTTCTGGTTGGCTCCTAGGGCACGCAGCCCCCCCTCACCCGCGCCTGTGGGAGGAATGTTCAGCTGAGCAAAGGAGCCAGGGGCTTTGCAGTCGGAATGCTCAGAGATGGATAATTCCTAAGTTGTCGTGGACATTAGCCAGTATCTGGTCACCAGCTGTGACAAGCAGCACACGTGAAAACATGGTGCTTCTCTGCATCTGTGTGCTCTAAGCATTTCTTTGAGATTACAATAAAAAGGCAATCTATGGAGATTACAAGTCAAAATATTTGGTTCTAAAAGTAGAAGAGCTAATTACAATGAAAAAAATCAGCACGCAGGTTTCTAAACAGTCACAGACTTGCCTGGAGCATATTAAAAATCACATCATCTAAGCCCTAAGCAGTTTCTTATTAATCTAGTCTCTATGCTAATACAGCCAAATGGGAAACACAATCTGGGGAATATGAAGGCCAATGTTATTCTATTAACCTTGTATGTTATCCTATTTACTTTCCTGTCTTTAATGAATAAATTAAAATGTCCTCTCATTCTCTAATTGCTGGATAGTTAGGGCATGGCAACGTACGGATTTATTCAGCTACATTCTCAACCTTAACTGCCCAAACTCTATCATTTTGTGGGGGATATCAATGAAAGGCAATGACAGATAAACTGTTTACATTAAAAGACTCTATCAAAGTTATTTTGCACCTGGTTTCATCCTAATCCATCTGCTGTTTGTCTAGCTCTGACAGGCTGACCTCTCTTGCTGTGTATGCCATATTGATGTCATTACGGAAGGGGGCCTTTCCCAGCCTTTCTGCTGATAACAAAGTAAATGGAAATGCAGAGAAAACCCGGGGAGGTAACAACTTGTTCAGCATGATGAGGGAGAACTGTAGCTAAAACAAGAGAACCGATTACAGTAGGGAAGGCTGTCTGTTGTCACAACGAACGCGTTCGCGACAGCCACATCAGCTTCCAAAGAGCCGGCTAATAGCAGGAGCAAGATGTATTGCATTGTTTTCATTAGCAAACTTTAAACGTGAACGTGGGCTTGAGCTTAGACTGACTACTGTGTTTTGAAAGTGTAATGTGCATCCCAGGTGGAGGGAGCACATCCCCAAAGTGGCCAGAACGTTCACATGTTCTGCTACGGTGGAGCTCAGCTCATCTGCAATGGTCTCAGAACGACCTGGCCAGGGAGCTGGCCCAACAGTAACAAAAACAAACAAGCAAAACTGGATCAAACATAAAACCAAAATCAAGATCCTGGGTTAAAAGCAAGCTACCTGTGTGTGAGTGATCTTTAGCCAAAAAATACAATTACAAAATGGAGGGCAAGGGCTGAGAAGACACGATTTTTCAATATATGTTAACATGTTTGCGGTGCAGCCCCGCCACCCGCACCCAGCTGAAAAGTCCACACATGCCCACGAACATGCTTTGAATGAAGCGCACATCTCTAAGGGTGTGAGAGCGATCCTTAGGAAGAAAAAGAAAAACGATCCCGTTAAATAAAATGGGCTACGGAGGGGCTACTTGCAACGATGTATCCAGACACAACTCATTGGAATGCCTTTGTGCTCAAAGCAAATCTGAATTGTTCAGGTCTGTTTTTAAAGCACCAATGCCACTCTAAGCTAAGTAGTTGAGCCTGGTCCCTAAGCGAACATTTCCCGTCACCGTACTCACTCTCTAAACTTCCTACGGAGCTAAATGAAGTCCTCTAATGTTTCAGTCTAATTCACATTAATAACACGATAGTATTAATATTAAAATGCCCTAAAGGCGGCTTCTAACAATACCCATTTCTTTACAGCCTTTGTATTTCTAAAGTCTGCTGTTTCTGATGCCAGTCTGAGATGGCCAGGGCCCGAGACAGCCCTGCTCAGATCCAGCCTGGCTTCAGAGCCCAGGCCCCCCAGACCGTCCTGCTGGCAGAGCACAAGGCCGCACGCCGAGAGCTGCGCAAACCAAACTTCATGTCATCATTTGCTGAAACGTTAAGAAGACGTTTGCCTGGTTCTGCTGGAGGGAGCTCTGGAGTTTGGCCACCACACATTCTAGAAGTCTTTGGGATAGGTCAAATTGTGGATAGTTTAAAACTTTAAAGACAGCAATTTTAATAAATCTGTCAATACAATTTCTTTGTTAAGAAAACATTTGAGACTGATTAGGCTGCTTATTGAAAGAGAAGCACAGGGCCTATATCTTTAGATCTTTTATTGAACTGCAAGCTGTAAACGAACATTGATTCCAGGTTTAACTCCTCATTTTCAGGGGTCCTTCAAGTCCCAAGAAGGAGACGAAGACACATTTGATGCCAAGGAAAACGGCAGGTTCAGTGGGACAAGGTGAGGGCCCGCAGAAGACCCCACACGTATGTGCTCTCCAGAAGCCTGGCTGACGGGGGCACGCCACCCTAGCCAAACACCAGCGGATGCACCATGGCCTCACTGCCTGCCGCAGACGCCTGGCTGGAAAATGGCCATTCAGTAAGTGTGGTGTGGGGAAGGCCAGGGTGGGGTTTTAGACCTGTGAGGCCCAGAGCGGCAGCTGAGAGGTAGAATTGTAGTCAGCCGCCCAGCGGACATCGTGGAGCTCCTGATCGCGTTAGTGACGGCCAACTTTGAAAAACGGAACGTACCGCTACACGGATGTTTACGCAGACACTAAGTACAGAACACTGTATCCCATTCAAACCCTGTTCTGAAACATTCCAACGTCCAATGTCGACCTTAAGGGATGATTTCCCACTTTGGGGAAGCTCTGAGAGAACGCCACGGTGAGGACAGCATCACAGCATACCCTGTCTTTCTCCAGGGCAGGGGGAGACAAAGGAAGAAGTATAATCGGAAGGTATGACTCAGCTGTCCACCCACGTCAGTCCCCTGAAGAGAAGCTCTTGTTTAGGGCCACATAACTTTCCTGGAAGAGACTTGGTGCAGTGTCATTAGCAACCTGGCCTTTCTTCCTGTGATGTCTGGTTTAATGCTTGTCAGGGGTCAGAGGCAAGGAAAGGTCGCTCACACCCAGTGAATGCCTTTGGGGGAGGCAGTTAAACACGTCCTAACTGCTCTTATGGTGTTTGTGCACAGGGCCTGCTCGGCCTAGCCAGTGGTGGGTAGGGAGGGAAGAGGGGGGAGGTCGTTCTGATTAGGAGTGACTTGGGACTGAGATGCCATCACAGAAACTGACACACCTGTGTTTCATTTTCATACATGCATTGGAAATGCATTTTCTTGGGGTCCTGTATGCTGCAAACTCTAGCATAAAGTCTTAGGAGCTTTTGGAAAAGACTGGTGTCTACTCTCAGTAAGCCTGGACAATTCAGATCTCTATGTACAACAATCCAGGTACAACGATCATGGCTGAAATGATTTGAGACAGTCTCCAGAAAGCCGATGGCTTTTTCATTGGACTATGTCTGCACGAATGTAGCCACCAGGTTCTGAAAAAGTTTCTAAGGATAATGTCAGCTCAAAGGAATGGTAGGGTTTGGCCCCTTGGACACCATACTGAATGTACTCATGCATTTGTTTCTATGCTTTCCCTCCAACCATCCTGCCAAAAATAGAAACCTCCTGCAATTTGATAGCTCAGACCAGAGGCCCAAACCTACCAAAGGTTGACTAGTGAGGTTCCAATAAGACAGAGCACCTAACTTAATATCTATCGGGCCCAGAGCAAGGGCGGCTCCGTAAATGGGAGCTCTCAGCACCCCTCCTGACGCTGCACAAGATGAAATCAGAGTACCGTATATCACCACAGTACGACATTACCTCGCCTGAAAGAGGCAATTCGAATAACTGAAAACAGGTGTTTGGACAAAGACATACACACCCGTGCTCGTAGCAGCAGTATCTGCAGTAGCCAAAAGGTGGGAACATCAACACGTCCATCGACTGATGAACAGATAAAGAAAAGGCAGTATATCCGTACGACGGAGTATCATTCAGCCATAAAAAAGAATGAAGTACGATCTATGCTACAACCTGGATGGACCTAGAAAACATTTCAGCAAGTGAAAGAAGCCAGTCACAAAAGGTCTCATCCTGCGCGACTCATTTATGGGAAACAGGCAAACCCATAGGGACAACAGATAAGTGGCTGTCAGGGGCCGAGGGAGGGGAAACGGGGAATCACTGCCTCATGTATGTGGGATTTTCTTCCAGGGTGATGAAAATATTCTGGAACTGGGGACAGCTGCACCATCTTGGGAATATACCAAATGCCACTGAACCGCACACTTTTAAAATGGTGAATTTTATGTCATGTGAATTTGACTGTAATGAAAAAAAAAGGAGAATAATTTCAATGCACCCCTCTTTGAAAAAAAATGTGAGGCCTCATAAAGCCAGAGCTCACCAGACACTGCTTGGCACTGTCCCTTCCGCTACTGCACGACCATTCTCTCTTGGTCCTTAGGCTTGCTGCCTTTTCACGAGTCCTCAAACACTATAAGGAGGGCTCATTTGTAAATGTTTATAACCTTGCATCTACTTCTTGCTTCCAGGGCCCAGTGAGGGGGGATAAGTTGTCATTCTGCCCTACCCTGGATCTCCCAGTTCCACCTCCCCTTCAGATGAGAAGCTCGGTTGGTGAACGCATGACTGGGCTACGGGCGGCACCAGCCAGGATTATCTGATGGGCTCAGGACCGACACAAAGTCACCGAACACACATCCTAAAAACCCAGATGAGTGGGGCCAGTGGAGCAATGCTACACCTTCAGGTAAATTCAGAATAAAACAATTTGAGAAGCTAACAAAGCAGATTGTGTTTATGTGATCAGATGGAGAGGAAGTCAATGTGCAAAGTCTACTCTTACTTATTGTTGATTACTGCTTTAAACACTTCCATTAAAAAGCAATGTCGCATCTGTCAAAATCAATGATCTAGATTTTTTTTTGTTTTATTTACCAACACTGTGCTCATCACTGCTGTATTAAATGCAGACAATGGAATTTCAGCGTGCATGTTGCATCAGCTCTGAAGCCCATGACCCACGTAGGACAGGGCTGCTTGCATTCAGGACAGGGACAGCACACCCCTGGGAGATGATGGGGCTTGTTCTTGACAAGGCCCCACAGTGCAAAGATGCAACTGTCACATATTGCCAAAAACGCAGGTGGAATAAGGAGGAGAAAGTAAAGGCGAGTCAGGAATTGGCCACATAACATTGCAAATGACCTCAATTTTATTTTATTGTATTTTTTTTTCAATTTTAAAATTATACCAAATGGTGGGAGTTCCAGTGCGGCAAACGACTATATATGAGAATGAATAGGTGAGTCCTGAGAGTTTTTCCTAAGCTTTTCTTTGCTCACGCCTCACTACACATTTAGTGAATATGGAATCCCATATTTTTTTAAAAAAGATTTTATTTATTCGCTTGAGAGGAGAGAGAGAAAGAGCACACAAGCTGGGGGCTAAGGAGCAGAGGTAGAAGCAGGCTTCTCGCTGAGCAGGGAGCCTGACGCGGGGCTCGATCCCAGGACCCTGGGATCATGACCTGAGCTGAAGGCAGATGCTTAACCGACTGAGCCACCCAAGCGCCCCTGGAATTCTGTATTTGAGAACTGTCCTGGCATACCAGTGCATGAACATGCCTGAAAACAGTCTGCTTTCAGTTTCCTAAGGCAGCAGACTTCGCTGTAAAAAGAACTTGGTCAGGTACTGGCTTTAAAAAAAGGCGCTCCTTCTGTGTTGTTCATCCGAGGTTATAAACACACCAAGAAGGAGCCCACATGAAAGACAGTTGTGCCACAGAGAAAACGCACACGCACTGCTGACACCACACGCTGCACTGCCACTCTCACGGTTCACAAACGATACTTGGCCTTTTCAAGCCAACAAGTCCAATCTCACTGGAAATGCTGCAACTACGTTTCTGCCATCTCGTTTGGTGGTAAGCACTGTAAATACTTACAACACCGAGTGGATGAAGACGGGGCAGCAGCAAGTTTTTGCAGGGCTCGCATTTAGGCCCTAATTAAGGAATAGCGTGGGCTGTAAGCCTCGCATCGGGGTCACTAAAGGCAAGTTACACCTCACCTGAGACAACGCGTAGTCCAAGGGAGGGAACGACAGTCTCTTGCTTACTGACAACCTGTACGTGTGTTTGAAAGCAGTTTTCAAGAGCTCAGCCTCTCCTCCCTGTAGCTTGAATGAAACTGTGAGCTGATTCCGCCTGTGCCGGGACACTGTGCCTAGCTTTGTTTCCTTCCTTCTCTCCGCAGCCCGGAGCTGAAGCCGAGGGTCTGCTTGCGATGGCAAAACCCTTCCGGTCCTTTATGCTCCCTCCCCTTAGGCCCCGGAGCAAGCATGAAGCTCTGCGTACCTGGTAGAGCTCAGTGGCCGTGCAGTGAGTGGCCAAGGTCTTCACAGGCTCAAGGTCGTCTTCATCACTGCTCAGCTTCAGGTCGTCCTCAAGCATCCTACAAAAAAAGCAGGGTGATGTTCGTGTTAGAAAGCATCTTTTCGAAATCATCCTCAGATCCATCTTGCAATGAGGATAAAATATTGGAGCTATGATCTGACAGCTGCAATTCTGTCAAAGGTGCAGAGGGAACCGAGATTCTTTCAGCTAATTAGATATTTGAGCTCTTATATTTATGTCATACGCCACACACATCTTCCCTCTCTACCTTCCCCTAAATCAAGGGGAAAAAAGGACTATTTCAGCATCTCCAGAGATGACTGGAGTCTATATATTTTTACTACTGAAAGTGTAATAAATGTACTGATCAATCACTGTGGAGTGGAACGTGGCACTTGATCGCTACAGGAAAAGATGCTCTGCGTCTCCTGTGAAAGAATTGGGGCAGGGGACCAGCTCCCGGCTCTAGAGGCTGTTGTCGCAGCCTGCTGGGGCTCTCCGGATGACAGAGGCAAAAGGCCCAGTGACCTTCCACTGCCTCACGGTGCCCAGTGCACCGTGGCAGCTCTGTGGCCACAAAATAGCTGGGCAAGAAATGGCTGGTCATTAACCTTTTGATATATGACCGATCGCTTCCTGTAAAATGTGATCCAAGAGATGTAAGCCCTTGATGTGGATGAGAAATCTTTCTCTCCTAGGGCAAGGTACCTGAAAAATACGAGTGGTCCGAATTTGGCGATGAACTAGCCCTTTCAAAATTGTTTATCGAACACACAGAGCCTCTTGTTTCTATGGCGCCACCCCTCTATTCCCAAACTCGAGCCACAGCAGAAAGAGTGCCTTATTATCTTAAAATTCCAGTTACACACAGCCTTCAAAGGCCAATCGGTGTTAATATTTCTATGTATTAAATACAACTTTTAGACCTCATTCCCAGCCTTCCGATGGGGACAGTCCCAGCTTCCTTGGACGGATGGCCATTTTCTGAGCATGCTTTGCCCTTTCTTGCTTCCAGACTCCGAATCAGGCTCAGCTCACAGGCTAGAATTTCCTTCTTCAAGTCTGAAAATCCTATTTTGCTTCCATAGCTCAGCAAGATCCCACCTCCTCCACAAAAGCGTTTGAGAAAGGACCCCCCCACCTCCGAAAGAACACCTTTTCCTTCTGTCTCACCCCCGGCTCCAGCTGGATCATGGCAGTGTCTTCTCCACCGAGTGTCCCCACACCAGTCCCTCATTCCCGCGTGGGCTGCAGTTGCAACTTACTCACTTCTGTCTTCGCAGAAGTGATACAGTCTGCCACCCTCGTTTTGCAGGCAAGGAAAGAAAGGCTCAGAGAAGGTAAGTGCTCTGCACCAGGTCACACAGCTAGTTGTGCTAGAGCCAGTCCTAGAACTCCCATCTCCTGAGTTCTGCCTGGATGTCTTCTGCAGAAGGGAAGTTGGAAGGCAAAAGGCAACTTCCTGATAAACAAGGGACTACATTAATGTAGAGGTTACGTGCAAATGTTAGGAAGAGATTCAGGTCAGAGTGGGTGTCCACTCTTAAGTCTCCGAAGAAGGGATGGCTACCCACTTTCATGCTCAGCCACATAAGACCAGGATATGTTCACTGAGGTCTGAAAACCAAAGACTGATATAAAGAATGATTGGTGGGAAGGATAGCTGTTAGAATTGGTTTCAGGTAAACTAAACTTGCAGGATTTATGACTGTCCTTCATGAGACTAATGGATGTTTTGAAGATCTTAGAGAAGAAGACAAAATGTATCTTCCCATTTCTTTTGCAGTTGCAGGCCGATGACTGTGAACAAATAATTCTTCACAACACATTGTGGCAAAAGAAGACTGTATCGTTCTCGTAAGCTATAGGACTCAAATATTTTAAAACTACCCATGCTGGTCATAAAGAGTTTCATTTTCCGTGAGCGTGTATGTGTGTGTGTCTGTGTGTACCTCAATACACGTAGGCAATGTCTACGTGTTAATTTCCATAGAAGTGTTGGGTAAAACAAATTATCAACAATTCCTTCCATTCAGAAAATCCATTTATGTGTCACAGAAAGTACTAAGTATTTGACCAAAAGCTTGTAATTTGGACCCTCTGAAGGAGGGGCTATCATTAGCCCCATATTCCAGACTGAAACACTGAGGCTTAGAGAGGCAAGGAACTTGCTCATGATCACACAGCTAGGAAATCATGGAGGCAAATATGGAATTCAGACCATCTCCAGCCAGAACTTGAAAGTATATAATGTCTTCTTAGAAGGCGCAATTTACAAAGGATAGTATATTAAATAAAATCACCAGCAACAACAAAAAACCAACAAAACATATTGACATGGAGTCAAGATATTTGGATTCAACTGCTGGCTAGTCATAAACTCTGATATCTTGGGAAAGTCATATACTGTCTCTGAACCTCATCTGTGTCCCTTGTCTGTTACATGGAATGACAATTAAACTCTTTCACGGGGCAGTGGCAGTGGTGAACATAATATCAACTAAAGCACGTGAAATGCTTTATGAAAGTACAAAATGAACGCAGGGTATCATAGGTTTGGAAAGACGTCATCCCAGTTAGAAACAACGTACATCATTAACACTGCTAACAAGTAATCACGAGCAAAGTCTTCGTGAGACTTTGTTCTCATCTTCATTTGCTGAACAATTTGAAGGTAAGCTTCATGGCGCCCCATGGTGACTCAGGCAATGTCTCACAAAGTCTCAAAGCTGGACCCAGAAATGGGCTTGTGGCCTTCGGGCTACTCTTCTTCAGGGAGAACTGGCACATCCAGAGCCAGAATTTAGAGACTTGAAGTCAATGGTTATTTTACTCTTCAACCAACAGAAATGAAAGTCCTCCCAATGTACAATTTTGGAAATAGGCAACCAATCTCCATAGTGATTGACATTAAACACCGCCCCCCCATGCAACAAGCTCAGTATGGATTTGGTTATTAATAAAGGCCAATTTGATGCATATATTCCAGTCCTGGTAAACACAAGTCGAGAAGTAACTAGGAAGGCAAACGAGCATTCGTTATCTCTGGAGGTGTTACGCATTCATTTCATTCTGCTCCTTCACTGACCTATTAAGCTTTATTCTTGAATATACATGTGCTTGTTTGCATTTCCCTCCATAGCTAATACTGAACATTACTCTAGGGAAAGAGGACGATTATGAAAGATTTTGGATTTAATTATTATAGCAGCATCATTCACACCCACTGCAGTTAAGTTAGTCTCAGCAGAAAAATGGTAAGTTCTTTTCACGAGGTCACAACTCCATAGATAAATTCATCACACACTGGGTATCCCACAGTGTGAGAAATCATGCTCACATGTACGCCTGTGTGTATAATCTTTAAACATGACAATTGTTCTTCCGGTTTTCAATGAGATGAAAACAGAACAAAGTAGGCCTCCTTAGTGACTTTAGATATTTGTTCAGGATCTAGCAGTTCATGGTGCCTGTCTTTGTGCGAAAACGCTCTGGTTTTTATTTTTACCACAACTTATAATTTCTTTTTCTTTTAAAGATTTTTTTTTTATTTGACAGAGATGGAGACAGCCAGCGAGAGAGGGAACACAAGCAGGGGGAGTGGGAGAGGAAGAAGCAGGCTCATACTGGAGGAGCCTGATGTGGGGCTCGATCCCATAACGCCGGGATCACGCCCTGAGCCGAAGGCAGACACTTAACCGCTGTGCCACCCAGGCGCCCCCACAACTTATAATTTCTATATCATTTAGAAGTAAAATGGTCCCAACAACTGTGTCAACAAAACCAAGTCCTTGCCCTGAAGAGATGGTCCTATAGAAGCTCAAATAACGAAATTTGGGGCAGATGAGAGAGAATGAGCAAAGAGAAGATCGTGGGGGCCCTGGGGAAGGAAGGGAGAGTTGTGCCCAGGGTCATCTCTGTTCCTAACTCTCTGGGTCTCAAGCTAAACCTGGTGACCTCAGAGGGCTCTTTGTACTGGGACAACCCAGGACACGATGCTGTGACAGGCCTTATGCGAGTTATAACCGTAAAATCATAAGATCACTCTCTATAAACCCTGCCACTTCACATAGTGGAATGCTTATGTGATTCTGAAGAGGAAAAAACAGGAGGCTTGGAACATTATTACAGAAGGTTCTATGGCAATGGAGCCTTTAGTTAGGTTTGCTCTCTTGAACTAGTTAGTCCAACTCTTTGAATCTTAATTTTCTCACATGTTAAAATGAGCAACAATAATACGTTACTTCGGAGAGTTTGGGAAGGATCAGAAAAAGCAAGTTTGTACAGATTGCCTAGGAGTCAATATAAGTAGCTATTGTTGGCATCCTGGTCATTATTGCTATTGTCATTATTACCACCTGAGAAATGGTGCTTTACAGATTGGAACAATAACATAAAAGGCTCTGCTGGTGACCCAAAGACTGGTAGAGGTATCAAATAGCAAGCATCATTGGATGCCTGATGAGGCATGGTTCAGAGATCCTTAAGGAGTTTGGAAAGTTTCAGCGCTTGTTTACTCTTCAAGAATGTTCGAAACCCATCATGGCTGTTTTGGGTTTCCTAAGATCCTCCTAGAGTGCTTAAGATTCCCTGGAGATTTGAATGCCTATTGTAAGATGAAACACACAGTTCCAAGTGAGAGTTTAAAAAACAGGAGTGGCCCTGATACCTGTTCCTTCTATCTGTGGGGGGACCTGTAGATTCAGGGAAATGAGCCAAAGATGGACCACACTGGAAGCTGGGCTCACCTTGAGCACCTTGTCTTTGGGCATGCCACTCTTAGGAGGCATTTCCAATATACAGTGCCTCTAACTTTTGTATAAAAGGCAGGGCTTCAGAGGCTGTTAGTTGATCCAGAATCCTTGCTCAGAAGCAACCTCAGAGCCCTGAAAGTGTAGGTTGCAAGCCTACACAGTGCCTTTTTGTGAATTACAAAATGGTGCCCCTCTGGGCATACAGCTTATCGGGCGCGCCACTTGATACGGGCTGGATTCCAGCTTTCAAGTATCTGTGGAAAGAGCTACAATGCTGGTGACCAACACTCTGACAGACCCTGGCTCCTACAGCTGGAAGTGCCTGGAAGGATTATCTACTTCACTTTGTTACCCACTGGAAATATCTACAACATCCCCAACACGTGGCCAGAAGCCATTGTCTGGTGGGTAGCGGGCCATACCCTTCTATTGTTCTGGAGCTTTAATTGTCAGAAAGTTCTGCCAGCTAGGAATTGCCCTGTGTTTTCTCGGAGCTTCCATGTGGTAGCCTGAGTCTTGTTTTCTATAGTCCACACTGGGAGCCTGGACTTGGCATGGTGTTGAGGACAGAACCAGTGCTGCTGTCCACATTGTGCGGCGGCAGGTTTGGGGATGGAGGTGGGGGCTGGGGGTGCTGCTTCGCTCAGGTTTTGGGCTCTAAACAAAAATTAGGAACCATCTTACTGTGGGCCCTCTTCTGGAATAGTAACTTAGCCCTACTGACTCCTTGAAGGGCACTTCCTCTTCATGAAGTACGCTGGGAGGAATGAAACACGACTGGTTTAGAATTACTCAGGGAATTATATATTTTCCTACCCAGTGCAATGTAGTCTCTGTAGCACTGAATCATTTGTTGGTAAGCAAGGCAGGAGAAGAGGAAGAGGCGGTGATATTTTTCAAAGCACTCACTCTGTTTCCCTGAGGTAAGGGTGCTCAGGCTTTTTTACTTGGGAGAAGCTGCATTTAATTTTCTCAAGGTTTTAACTTAAAAGTCGGCTCCCATGACCAGCCCTCTGGAATCCTGGAAAATCCCAGTCTGAGGGCCATGGCAATGAAAAACAGTTTGAAGATCTCGACTAGCTTCAATAGGGATAAATCTCCCAAGATCTGTCAGGTGGGACCCTCTAGCCCAGTGCTCCCCAGTGGGCCCACAGCCTGGGTCTAAACTAGATGATGCACCCTGCCCCGGGCATGCAGATCAGAGAAGGAGTGTCTTCTGTAGCTGATGGCCCTCCATCCAAACCAGCCCTCCCTCCATTCTTAAACTTCCATGAGTTAAGAATGGTGTTCACCTTCTTGAATGGTCAAAGAAAACAAAATCAAAAGAAGAATGATATTTCATGACATATGAAAATTATATGGAA
This sequence comes from Ursus maritimus, assembly GCF_017311325.1. Taxonomy (NCBI): domain Eukaryota; kingdom Metazoa; phylum Chordata; class Mammalia; order Carnivora; family Ursidae; genus Ursus; species Ursus maritimus. Next base: position 21,145,469 of record NW_024423319.1, read on the forward strand.
TTCAAATTTCATTATCCATAAGTAGAGTTGTGTTGGAACACAGCCATGCCCATTCATTTGCATATGGGCTCTGCTTTTGTGCTATGATGGCTGCGTTCGGTAGCTGTAACAGAGAACACACGGCCCAGAACACCCGGAATATTTACTACCTGAGTCTTTACATACAAAAGTTTGCAGATCCCCTGCTCTAAGCCAATGGTTTTCAAGCCCTCTTCAGTTCAAGAATCCTTCCCCTGCCCAGTGAAATCCAAATGAAAAAGAGATTAAGGTAGTACTGTTTCCCTCACAGCCAGGTTTGGGGGTGGGGGCGTCTGGAGTGCCCCAAGGACTAGAGGAACACAGTGTGGAAACAACTCAGCTGCTCAAGTCTTATTTTGGGGAGTAATTCTGGGTCCACGGATATTGCATAGAATTTAGTTAGAGAACCCAAATTTTTGTTATGTACCCTCTCTGAACCTCGGTTTACTCCCCTGCGCAATGGGAATGAAATAATATGCCTCTCGGAGATCAGGAAATGCCGACCAGTCAGTTTGGGCAGAGTGCTGAGTACATAAAAGGCAATAGTAGGAAAAAAGAAAAAAAATAAATATCCTTTTTCTAGATGTGCATGGGGTATGTATGGATTTATATCTGTACTGTGCACATAAGCCAAAGCTAGTGCATGAGCCTTGATAGATATGACTATTGACTTGTACCCAACTGCACCTCTTCGACCTTGGACTTCCTTAGAATTGATCACCTAAATTCAGTACCATACCAATTTTCTGCTCCATGGTCATTATTTTGAATTTGATTTTCATTTTCTTGGTATATTTCTCTGGGTTATATAATTTTCTCCCAATGCGGGAACTCAAGTTATCATGCAAATGACAAACTGCCTAATAGAATTCAGATGGCTTTCAATCATGTTACACACAGCATAACACTACTGTATCATTTTTCAGGGGTGTGTGTGTAAAAAACATCTAAGAGTGGATTTCCCCAGAGAAGACCATAGCCTAGTGAATCCATCTGGCCTTGAAATCAAATGCTGAGATAATTCCAAAGGAGAAAAGAGAATCTTTTGACTTAAAAATATCTAAAGCATGGATCTTGATATTTGAAATTGCACTTGTCAGTAGGACCGTACAAGTCATCTTGAACGAACTTTCTTTGAGTCATACTGGGCAACAGAGAGTCATTCGAGTGCATTAGGAGAGATTCACCCAAGACTATCCACTGGGCCCAATAATGTGCAGGTGAGACACAGCCGCAGCCCTGAAGGGCACAGGCTGTAGAGCTGGTCTGTGCTAATTTGAACTCCAGCTCTAAAACTTATCAAGTGTGGACTTGGGCAAGTTACCGAACTTAGAGCTTCAGTGTTCTAATCTGTAAAATGGAGCCAATAATAGTACCTAGTTCAGAGGGTTCTTACATATGTAAAATGGTTGGCAAGCAGTCAATAATGACTGCTACTGTCATTATTACTTGCCTGACTGTGCTTGAAACATAGTCATGGGGAAGGAACCAGGAGTAGGAAATGGTCCCTCCCCCTAATAAGCTGCCCTTTAGCAAGGACAAAGGCTTCATAAACAAAAAATGACAATGTCTTCAATGTTACACAGGCTGGTCAAGCTACAAGGAAGCAGTGGTCTTCGAGCAATGCCCTGAAGACAGATGAACTGCCAGGGGAGTAAGAAAGGAAAGAACAGCCTATGGAAAACAAACAGAGGTACCAAAAGACTTGAGGTTTCGAGAAGAGTGGGCCACTTGGTTTGGCTGGAGTATACTACGAGTAGGTACTACTGAAAAGGGGGGCGGAGTCTAAGGAGGTGGGCTGGGATGAGACTTTTTCCAAAGAATGGGGAGGGGGGCAACCAAAGTTTTTAGATGGGGGTTGGGGGGTGCGGAGAGCATGGAAGGTCAGCAGTAGAGATCTCTGAGAGCAGAGACTATAAACTGACTGGAAAAAGAGGGTTGCAAGGAAACTGGTCAGACCACCACTGGAGTGGCCCAGGTGGCAGAGGGTGGTGGCCTGGGCCAGGGCACAGTGAGCATGGAGAAGAGAAGGGACCAGATTCTAGAAACAGGTCAGAATGAGAATCAGCAGAATTGGGACGCTGATGACCATGACATCTCAAGGCTTCTTGGCCACTCTGAGGCCACCAAACGGATATCAAGTTCCACCAAACTCCCAAGGAGGCATGCATACCATCACACTAGGCTGCCTGTCTATATTGACGGCTGTCCCTTCATTCTCCCAAGGCTCTGACACTGTACTGGGACCTCGGCTCCCGGGTAGAAGGAGTGTCTCTCTTTAGGACTCAGCCTTCCTTTCCGGACACACACCTGATGAGCTCCATTCCTAATTGATGAGGAAATGATGACTTCTTGCCATGAAGCCTTCCTTCTGGGATCGGCCCTTTCAGCATTCCTTCAGCTTCTTAGAGCAACCATAGCTGATTGGAGAGAAGAAACCCCCGTGGTCGCCTCCAAGTTACCCCCCAGTCACAGAGGCTACTTCATTACTTATCCCTGTACATCAGCTCCTAATTGTGAACGGATTAAGTGAAGAACTCCTTTATCGAGCTGGTCCATTAATCTCTATCTATGGAAACTCTTCAAAACAACTGAAATATGAAGTTAAGTTTAGTGCACTGTTAAGTGCACTAAAATTGTGCCTGCTGACAGCCACTGTGCCTCACATTAGAGTCAGTGGGGACAAGGACCAATTCTCGGATCCGAGACACCGCAACTTCTCAGCGGCTGGTAGCACAGCACTGTAGCTCGGAGTGTTTGAAACTCTTCCTCAAACCCATTTCGTAAGAAATGCTGTCCACCTGAATTGGCACAGCAGATAGGATTTCCTTTATGCTCCTGCATAAAGAATTCACGTGTCACTTCGGATTGTTTAAGCAAAGTGGTCACACCTGACAGTTCAGGCCCAACTAAAATGTCGATGGGCAATGTTGCTCCAGTTTTTAGGAAAACCCCACCTGATTTCTACCCTCAGCACTCCTGTCTCATCAAAAGGAACCCCCCTACACACACTTTTGCTTAGGGTAGAAGGAAGAATTGTCTTAACAGCCCACATCGATGGTGTTTCAGCCTTATAAAATGCTAGAGTTGGAGAGACTTTCTTGGACGCACAGAGCTCAGGGCCCTGTGAGCATTCCATCCGGCAAGCACAGGTACGACATCGCACACGCACACACGAGCCAGGCCAAGGCCAAAGCCAAGGCCTGAGGGATTCAACTGGTGAAGATACAGTGATTCACTAGTCAATTCGGACAGTTTAGTACTCACATAATGAAAGAAAGGAAGGCTTGCCAACAGTGCCGGCTCCCCGATCCTTGTCCCCCACACCAGAAAAGACGACAGCAAAACAGAAGGCGCCCTACAACGGCAGAGGAAGTTGTGGGATATTCTGTTATATCGAGAAGCCCATTCCAGGTTTCAGTGAAGAGACTGTATAGGCCGCAGGTCTATTCTGCAGGGGGTGGGACAGAATGTTCTCTACGTCATCAGAACCTGAGGTGATGGGAAACGGTCTCATGACAGCCTCCCCGAAGAGACAGGGGCAAGTGGCAGATGGCCTTGAAGCACATCTCAAGATCCTCTTGTCCTCTCCTCTTCTGGGAGGATCACCGGGTGTTCTGCCAAGACTCTGATGAGCTGCGGGTCAAGCCTCGGCCTGCACGCCCTACGTGGTTATCTGCATGGTGTCCGTGGTGCCACGGGAGAGCTGTCCCCCTCTGCCACCAGACATCGCAGTCAGTCGAGAACGACTCCTCACGGGAGCTGCTTTTCAGGTGCCGATGCCAGGCTGAACGTTCTCATTTACTGATGTTTCACGTCAAGTGTGCTGCCCACATTGAAGTTCTAGCAAAGACTCGCAGTATCATTACCATACGCGTAACAACAGCTAATGGACTTGTTTCTTGGCTCGGAGTGACGAATGTGAGCTAAGCTAGCCATAGCCTGAGTCCAAGGAAACGCATCTGCAAGAACGAGCCAATATTCAGAGTCCTGGGAGAGTAGCAGCTTCGCTCTCTGCAAAGCCCACTGACCTGCATGTAACTTCTGGGCACAGAGACGGGAGCCTTCTCTACAGACAGACAGGCCCGGGTCAAACCCTCCCAGCTGAGTGCCTGGGGGAAAGAGGGACCGTAACAGCACCACTTTCCAGGATTCTGTAATTATTAACTAAAAGGACCTACACAGAAATCAGCCAGTCTTTATCATCTATTGTGGTTACTGGCTCAAGACAGTTCAGCCTAGATTATCCTAAAAACGTATCAGATGTCATTTTATTTGAAAACAGGAAAAACTAAAGATTCGCATTCTTGTGTTAAAAGTTACAGGAAGGAATAGAACTGTACCTTTGCCATGGACAGCTTTTGCACGCCGGAAGTAGAGCAATTTTTTGAGTACAGAGCCTTTATTAATATTGTCATATCAACGTTTTCCAATCTGGAATATTCAAATCTACATAAAATGCAACTGGACCACATGTCTACCCTAAAATATTGATCTACCAGATTCCAGCTTGATATTGAGAAATCCATTAATATGTTACATTATGTCATCAACCAATAAAATGATAAAAAACCATATGATCATCTTAATCGATGCCAAAGATATCATTTGATAACATTTCATCCGCATTCCTGACCCGGGCCCTTTAAAACCTAGGTAGAGAAGGGGTATGTCCTTTCCGGATGAGGAATATGTAAAGGAGAAGTGTTGATCTAAAGGTATGTTTTAAGTAGGGAGGAAGGTTATATCAATTTTTGAAACATGTATTTTAAAGCATAAACGGAATCACAAGTGCTTCTAAAAGTCTGTATTAACGTCGATTCACTGGGTAGGCAGAACGAACACAAACAGACTAATATCATCCAGTGACACCATTTGTTCTGATAATTACTCCAATTTAAGCAGTTTTGAGGCACTGCATACGTTTTCCACAAGGGATTCTTTCCATGTAGGTAAAGACAAAATTAGAAAGGGACCCGAAAAACCTCAGTTTCCACTTCCACATTTCATAAAGTATTAATCCTTTAAAAATACATCAGCAGCATATTGACGTTCACATCTGCCTGCAAACCTCACAAATGCAGAGATGCTGGGTAACAGGACTGAAAATTTGATCCTATTGTTTGAACAAAATGAGAATTGTTTTCGAAGGGGCTCCACAATGTCTGGGCATCTATTTTCCCTAAGTAACATGCATTTCCCCCAGGAATTCAACATTTATGTTGAGGCACTTGGCTGCACAGCCAATCCTGCACTGGCTCTAATACAGAGGAATTTTCTGAACATTTTGAGTAATGGGACTGAAATAATTTAACGGCTCCTTCTGTGCATGTTAAATGAGTTGCATGATATATTTAGCTTTTGTAGAAAACTTGTTTACACTATAAATTACAGCACATGGCACAATCACATTGATGCGGAAAGCCAGCCATGTTGAGTCATTTTGGCCATCTCTCTTCAAACTTCGAGTCGGTGCAAATGAATTCATTGTGGCTCACCAACACACTGAGAGCGTTTCCTAATGCTGTGACCCTGCCCTCATCTGAGCACGGCCCTTGCCTCTGAAAGAAGAGCTGGATTTCTGAGAGAGGACGATTCTCAAAGAGGAGAGGGCCCACTCTAGACAAGGGAGCATCCGATCTCGGTTGTTACGTCCTACCATTCCTCGATGCCTTAGAAGGGATTGGCTTTCTAATTCTGAAACAGAAACCACCCAGGTGCCTAATGATTCAGGCCTCTGGTAAATCCAGTGTCCTAAGAGGCGACACGATGTAAAGGAAAGAGCGAAGACTTGGAAGTTGGATGGACTAGAGGTCCATCCTGGGTTCTTGCGTTCACTAGCTGTGCAAATCTAGGCCAGCTGATTGACCTCTCTGGGCCTCTGTTGTCTACCTCTAGAAGGAGGCTACTGATACCTACTTTGCTTGATTGTTGTGAAGGGTAACTTAAATAACATGTGAAAAGACTATGATGGTGAGTGCTTAATAAATGCCACTACTTCTATTATTTCTGATATCAGTATGAATTGGAGACCAGTTCTTAGAACAATGTCTTCCGAAGCAGCATTAAAGGAATCACCACAGCAGGGCGCCTGGGTGGCTCAGTCAGTTAAGCATCTAACTCTTGATTGATTTTGGCTCAGGTCATGATCTCAGGGTCCCCAGCCCGGTGTTGGGCTCCGTGCTCAGCGGGGAGTCCGCTGACGATTCTCTCCCTCTCCCTCTGCCCTTCCACCCTCTAAAATAAATAAATAAATAAATAAATAAATAAATAAATAAATAAATAAATCTATCTATCTTAAAAACGAAAAAGAATCACCACAGAGGAAATCGCCCGTCTCTGGTGGAAGAAAGTAGCTTGAGAACAACAGAGAGCCAGCAAAGTAGGTTTTACATACAGTAGGTAAACATCGTAGAAAATTGAAAATATATTCTTTCACAATTTGGCTGTAGGTAAGAAAGTGCCAATTCTGAATACCTGCCCCAGCACTAGGCTATTTCTAGCCTGCGATTCATAGACTCGCATTTGTGATAGATGGGTAACTAGCTGTCTAGAGAGCGAGAGAAACAGAGAGAGCTATAAATATAGATATATGGAGAGTGGCAGATCCCCGTACTGGCCAGTAGTTATCACCTCATTTCTAGGACTATAAAATATATCCAGAATAAAAAATGTAATCAGTCCCCAAAAAACTGCTCCAGTCATTCTAGGAATAACATGTTAGCCAAATCAAAGCACTTCAAACCTTTTGTGTAATACCTGTCAGATGTTTAATTATGACTTGAGGGCTCACACCTTGCCCCTGTCTCACAATGAATCTAAGTTAGCCAACGCCTACTCAGGAAAGCTGAATGTAGGCCAGACATTCACTTCACTAAGTGCACCAATGGGTCACTTCATTGACTCTTTCCAAGAAATCTGGGAGGTTGTACTTATATTTTTTTCTGTTTTAGGCAAGGAAACTCAGGCTCGGAAAAGTTGAGAAGAGTGTCCATAGGATGGGAGGAAATACTTGCAAGTCATGTATCTGATGAGAGTCTAGTACCCACAGTACGTAAAGCAGCCTGGAAACCCCAACAAGAACATGATAGGGAACCCAATGAAAGAACGGGCAAGGGCGCTGAATGGACACCTCTTCAAGGAAGATCTACAAATGGCCAAGAAGTAGATGAAAAGAGGCTCGGTACTGTCAGCCATCGGGAACTAGACATAAAGTGGAAACCGCCTAAATGCTCATGAAATGATGAATGGCTAGATACGATGAGGTCAATCCATGCTGGAATATTATTTGGCCATAAAAAGGAGTGAAGGGGTGGTCCATGCTACAACTCAGATGCGCACCGAAATCATGACGCTAAGGGAAAGAAACCAGACACGAAAGGCCATGTAGCAAATGATCCCATTTATATGAAATGTCTCAAACGGGCAAATCTAGAGAGGCAGAAAGGAGATTACTAGTCACTGGGGCTGGGGTGAGGAGGAAGGGGGAGTGACTGCTAACGGCACAGGGATCCTTAGGGGTAATGAAAATGTTCTGGAATTAGAGAGGGAAGTAATGGGTGCACAACGCTGTGACTACGAAAAACCACTGAATTGTTCACTTTCAAAGGGTGAATTTTATGGTATCTGAATCGCAATAAAGCTGTTATTTAAAAAAGTCACACAGCCGGCCAAGTAGGAGAGAGTGTGCTGGGATGACACCCTACACCTGGCTGATGCCAAACCCGGGTCCCCAAGCACTCCACAGGCTGCCCTGCACGACAGAGATTGGCAGAAGGTCTCACGGGCATTCCTCCTCACATCTACAGAGAAAAATGCTGAGAGAAAAAGAGTATTTTTCCCCACGTAATCCCTCTCGCTCTCCATTTTTCCTACATTAGAACAGCAATTGATATGGCTGCACCAAGGGAGAAGGGCTTTGTCTTTTCCGGGAGCGACAAAGCATTCCAGTCAAGAGACCGCCATCTGGATGGGGCGGAGACCAAGCCAAGAACCCTTCAGCAAAGATGCTCTACCCCTCCTTGACTTCAGAATTTCCAAACTTGAGGCTAGTAAAGAGAGGAATCTGTCCATGCAGAGCCTCCTCTCTCCTCCCCACCCCCCAACCCCCATAAAACCCACAGGCAGGCACACATTTAATGCGGGCTGACAATTTGGACGAACTGATGTAAGGGGACGTCAGGATTGATGGAACGAGGCTCGCAGTCTTGCAGTTAAAGGAAGGAGAAGCCCCGATGAGGAGGCAGGGTTGGCCCTCGGCCGATTCTTCTGCAGGTCGGGGAGAGAAGTTCCTTCTTGCTGGTCTGACAGCCGGCCGCCTAGATGAGACGTGGAGCAGGAGCCAGGCCTGGAATCGATTTTCCAGACCCTGACACGTGGGATTGGGGAGCGGGCACCTATCGGGCCCAACACTGGGGGGCAGCTCCCATGTAATGCAAATGTAAGATCACAATCCCAATTTAAGTTGGGGTTCCCTTGAGCAGAGGGCGAATTTCCCTTTAATCGTCCTCTGGTTGTCCACATCTAGCTTTCATGACCTGAGATGGGACACTGTTTAGAATGTGTGCACCCCGCCCCCACCCTCAGGCTCCAGTCGCCAGCACGAAGAGCTAGACGCACACCTTGCTTGCCCACCTTCTGGCCCCCGACCCCCGACCCCCAACCAAGGGACACCTGCAGGGCCGCTTCAGGGAAGATGCCCTGTCCCTGCTCCTGCCGCGTTCACTGGGGGCCATGTTCAAGTGCAGAATACTTGGCTGCCCTGTTGGCTTCTGGCCCGCAGAGCAATAGGGATTCCCCCCCCCCTCCTTCTTTTTGCCTTTTGTAACTATCTGCGGTGCCGGCGGCCCACCGAGAGAGCTGCTGTTGCTATTGCCGAGCGAGCTTGCCTCAGTCTGACAGCTTCACGAGAGCCACCTTCCCTCGGAGGAAAAGACCCTGTGATTTAGCAGAGAGAGAATGTGGGGCAACAGCCTGATCCGTCTCTTGGGCTCCAGTGGGTTCTCCTGGCATCAAGAGCCACGGCCAAGTCCGAGAAGGAAGGACTGCGGGAAAGCAGGCCGGCCCGAGGCTCGGCTCGGTTCAGGACGCCAGGAAAAGCCACGCAGCCCTGCTTACACAGAACGTGGGGGTTGCTTCCTACAAACAGTCTGTCTCCACAGGAAAAAGAAAATCTGTTGTGGTTTTCTTTCCCCCATTACTTTATCAATTGCCCAAGTAGTGGTTGAGCAGGCTTCCCTTAACTTGGTAACTGCAGTAACAATGTTATCTGGAAACGTCTGCTCGCAGATGCCTCCTGAGTCAGCTCCCTCTGTCTACGGCATTCTGAGAGGGCGGAGAAGAAGGGAGCTCAAAGGGGTGTGTGTGTGCAGATTTCACGCCCCCAAATTCCCACTGTCTGGGACGGGACAGATGAACTGAGCAACTGATCACTCCTGCCATCTGTGGCGACACGTTTCACAAAGGTCTTTAGACTCACTGCCATTCAGAAAAGGCGAATTCAGGAACCAGGCTCTTAGGGGTTGAAGTCCAATTCATATGCAGTCCTCACCCCCACTACCCCAGAATGTGAGCTGATTTGGAGACAGGGTCTTCACAGAGGTAATCACATTAAAGTGAGGTCAATAGGGTGGGCCCTAATCCAATGCAACTGGTGTCCTTATAAAAAAGGGGAATGTAGACACACAGACACGTAGAAGGAAGACAATGTCTAAGACGCAGGGAGAAGACAGCCACCCACACGCCAAGGAGAGAGGCCTGGAACAGATCCTTCCCTCATAGCCCTCAGAAGGAACCTTAGATTTCAGGTCACCAGAACTGGGAGACAATACGTTTCTGTCACCCTAAGCCTCCGCAGTTCGTGGGACCTTGTGACGGTGGCCCCAAGAAACTAACACAGGGCTTTACCCTACTTCCCAGAGCACCCAGATATGTGGCTTGGGGGGGACTGCATTCACACGACCAATTGCTGCCTTTTTATATACTTGCCTCACCATCTAATGACCCAGGGAAAGAAACATTTAGGGGTGAGACAGAAACATGTTTGCTAAGAAAAGATCAACTAAGCTGATGGTAGGGAGCGTCCCAGGGACCAGTTTTCTAAAGTAGGAAATAACTAAAACTTCGGTCATCCAAGCCTCTTGAGTGAAAATATCTCCCAAGCTAAACTCAGCCAAACCCCGTGTCTCTCTTCACCCGATTTAAGATACTGATTATTTTTAAGAGAGATTATTGTCATTTTCTTTTGGTAAACCTCATTGATTTCATTTCTATCCTTGTGAGTGGTAAAGCTGAATTTTGTTTCCAGTTATTTCTGACAATGCCATTGGAAGGCAGATTCTGACTCTTTAAATATATGATGTTTTAGAATGAAAATATTGCTATACCATAATTTTTGTCCCTGTATAGAGCTAAAACGTCACCCTTTTGGCACATGTTGGACAGAAGACCTCAAAACAAAAAGCAAGTCACATAGCATGAAGGGTCAGAGGCCAGAGAGTATGACATAAAGGAAAAGGCCAGAATGCAAGATAATTACTGATGCTGGAGGCCTGACCAATAAAGGGGCTTATGTCTCCTAACATAAGGAGTTGAGAAAGAAAGGGGGTACAGACATGGTTTTCCCCCCATCCACCTGTCTGCAAATGGCACTCTTCCCCTTGATCTGCTTGCTTTTCTACTCTCTGGGTGGCATCATCCACTGCCCTGATCCCCGTATCTACATCTTTAGTCGAGAACATTCTCATGAGCTCTGGACTCAAAGACTCAACTCTCCAACGGACAGTCTACCACTATATCCCACAAATGCCTCAAGCCCAAGAAAACACAACTGAACTCACCATCTCTAGCCTGTCCCCCCTCCTGGTTTGTTCTATTTAAGCATCCAGCCAGCCAGCCAGCCAGCCATCCGTTCATTTTTACAGTCTATCTATCTATCTATCTATCTATCTATCTATCTATCTATCATCTATCTATCATCTAGCTAGCTAGCCACCTATTTATTATTGTGGTAAAATATGCATAAGATTTACCATTTTAAAATGGGTCTAGTCCATGCTTTTTCTTTTTCTTATCAGATTTTATTTATTTGTCAGAGAGAGAGAAAGAGCGAGCACACAAACAGGGGAAGTGACGGAGGCAGAGAGAGAAGCAGACTCCCCACTGAGCAGAGAGCCCAATGTGAGGCTTGACCCCAGGACCCCGGGATCACGACCTGAGCCGAAGGAAGTTGCTTAACCGACTGAGCCACCCAGGCCTCCTTAGTCCATGCTTTTGCTCACGTTCGCAATGTTGTGTAGCAATCAGCCATACCTAGTTCCAGGGCATTTTTATGGCTCCAAACAGAAACCCTGTGCTACTGAGCTATCAGTCCCCGACCCCTGCCCCTCCCCAGCCCTAGGCATCCTCTAGTCTGCTTTCTGTCTCTCTGCATTGGCCTGCTCTGGACATGGCATATAAAAGGGATCATACAATATGTGGCCTTCGGTGTCTGGCTTCTTTCCCTTCGCAGAACATTTTCAAAGTCCATCCATGCTGTAGCGTAAACCAGCACTTCATCCTTCTGCTTTCTTTCTGTGTCTCTTGATAGTGTCACCGTCTACCTAAATTTCCAAGCAAGATCACTTTGAGTTACTTTAAGGTCGCTATCCTATCCTTCCCACCATCTTGTTAGTCATCCACTTCTCTTGATAGGACCACAGACCACCTTTCCAATCTGTTCTCTCGTCTCTAGCCTCACCTTATTTCAGGCCTTCAGCATCTCTCATCCGGGCCACTGGGATCTTTCTAAAGCACAACTCTTGCCACGCAGTGCTCCTGAGTGAGAGCCCTTAAACGGCAACAGAGGCCACAGTCTCTGAAAGTCATGGCCGGGCTGCCTGGAACGTGTGGAGGAGTGGTGTGGCCGGGAGGGAACGAAGGCCTGGGGCATCTGGAGGAGGCTGTTTGAAGGGGCAGGCTAGGGGGTGGCCGGCTCTGCGGAGCATCAGGGCAGCGTGTGGAACCTGAGATTGTGACACCGAAGGGCTGCCAGGTGCTCCTGACGAGAAACTGGGAAAAGTGTTGTGGTGGCACCTTCTTGCACGCTCAGGGAGAAGAAATGCGCCTCGAGGGGCACAAGGTTTGTGAAAGCTGGCAGGATGGTAGGCCCCACGCTCCAGGGTGTGGCTGGGAACTCAGAGAAGCTCTGCCTTTGGAATAGAACGTTCAGTGTGTATGGGCAACCCTGGGAGAGGATTCTAAGACAAGGACTCCGTGGCAGTGCCAGAGAAAGCAGGTAGCCCATGGAAGGACAGACAGGTATGAAAGAGAAGAGCTCATTTGAAGGACTAACAACTCCTGTGTTTCTATAGCATATAAACAAATATGAACCCAAATGAGCGTGTGTGTTGTCTCTTTGTACTGCAAATGAGACTGTTCATGCTGAAGAAAACGCTGTTTGGCTCCTCTCTGCGCCGGCACTGACCACTGCCGGGTATTTAGGGACGGGCTTCATTCTGCTCACACCTTCCTCATCTGAAAGTTGCTCAGGAACCAAAAGGCCCTGCTTCCGTAGCGAGCTCCCTTGGCCCTGCCAGCCTGAGGCCTGGCCTGGGAGGGCCTTCCCACATTCCTGTCACCAGGCTGGCGTACCAGTCCTCCAGCTGCTGTGGGGCCCCCCCACCCAGGGCCCTCCGGAGAACCGCTCTTGGCAGAAACAGACCCACCTGTTGTCGGATAGGAAGCCTCTCTCTGATGACCAACCAAGAAGGGACAAGAGGACTCCCTGTGGGATCAGCCTAAAGCAGGCTCCAGACGAGACCACCCCCTTGCTTGGCTGTCTTCCCCTGCCCTGTCCTGCTCTCTTCACCTCCTTAGAAGGTTTCTCTTCCTTCAAGTGCATTCTCACGAAATGCCTAGGTCAGGCTCTGCTTTTAAGGAACCTGACATCTGACTGCCCCAACCCCACATAGGATTTCGCACACCTGTGGGTCTTGTCGATGGGAATTCTCGGGTCTGTTCTGTTGGGGAAATCTAATCCCTTAGTCTTCCTGGGAGAAAAAAAGGGCTTAATCTAGATTTACTACCCTCTCTCGCTCTTCAGAAATGCACACCATCATGCTACAGCTTGAGAGAATCTGTCGTGTTACTAAAAATGGCTTTAATCCATTCTTTGAGTTCCTTATTAGCACTAAATTGAATAAATGCAAAAATAACTACTTTTGCATAATTCCCAAGCTTGCAATTATAGAGTAAGGAGCATTTGCAGAAACTTCAAGCATATTTCCACATAGCTTTGCTTAAGATTTACTAGCATGCAGCCACAGGCTCCTTCATCACACGCTTACTGTCCACCCTCCCTCATTCTGGCAATACTTGTGCCCTCTCACAAGCCTGGTGGCTCTTCCCATTTTACAGATGGGAGGGATGAGAAGCAGAGCAGTGAAAAGATGTATGCACAGCACGTTGCCAGAATCCGCGCTGGTACAAAACATCGCCGATGTTCTGTACGAGTATGAGCGTCTCGAATGTGCCGCGAGTGTTTTTCTCATCCTTAATACACCTTCTTCTGTGTTTTTTTTTTCTTTTTGCTTCTGCTTTTTTAAGCAGGGACAAACAGACCAACAAAAAAGTGCCTGTCACTCTACTGTATTGATTGTTTCCTACTAATTACAACTTTATTTAATTAAAAATAAAAGCCAATGTATATCCTAGGCAAAGAATCTCACTAAGTTGACAGCTTAGAAATGTGAAGCCTCTCTTTGTTTGGGGGCACCAGTAATCCTTGAAGGCTAAGAGCAGAAGTTTACCTACATTGCCCTCCCCTTGTCCTGGAAAGAACAGCTCTGGGAGTCGGCAGGGGGGAGGGTGCCATAGAAATAACCTTGTCAATCCGTCCCTGCCAACAAGGGTGCTAATTAGTGCCAATTAAGAGACTCGTTTTTTGTCTGTGGAACATCTGTCCATAGGCATTGAACTCAAACCCCCAACTCATTTTATCAAGGCCAGAAATATCAGACAGCAATTCATTTTTGGTCCCTGCTAATGCAGCTTGATTATAAACTCGTGACAAGTTCTGAGTCCTGTTCTTAGTAGGCTCAGCTACTGTGTTCCTGCATACCCTGGTCGTCATTCACATTTATCTTATTTTGATACACATATGTCTTCGTGAAGTCTAAGACGTGTACTGGCTGAGAAGAGAAGTGGCAAAGAGAAAACCCATGGGAGACCCACGCTTCTTGCTTACCCTATATTCTGCACTCGGGCTCATTTTTTTTTTTTAAAGTAATGTATTGTTACCTAGATAAATGGTCTTTGTTTTGTCTTCTTCTTTTTTTTTTTTTAAATCCTGGTGGGGTAAAGGCCAGTGTAAAATAGCTTCTTTTTAATTGAACCTATTCTGTGTACACAGTGTGTCCATAAAAGCGTTTGGTGATGCAAATGAAGGGGCCCCGCTGTTTCTTTCTCCTTTTATAAAGTGCCCTTTCCATCAATGTTTGGGACAGGACAAGACCCATGCGACTTGCAGCTTGTTCTATTCTGTGTGGCCACGAGAGGACTTGCATGCATTCCGGGGGCAGCTTTACAATGACGTGTTATCACAGACTGTACCTAGGATATTTCTTCCTACCGCAAAGTGCGTGCTGTATTTTCTGAATTCACTGCAGACTCGGAAAGCCGTGCATTTCATCTGGCAAAGATTCCTTTAATTTGGGTGTTTCTCTGGATTCCATTAGGAAGCCTTTGTCCTTTCACTTCAAAGTAAACAAACACACTCATTGATCTTTAGAGAACTATCAAATTTTACTGTAAAACGTATTATTGCCATATCATTGTCTTCGGTTCCCTAATAACGTTACTTCACGTTATTCCATTTGTGACCCGCCTGGTGCAGTGAAATGTCATGAGCCTTCCCACAGTGAGTTAGAGTCTCACAAGAAGTAAAAAATAAATTTACTTAAAACAAGATGGAGTTCTGGCTGCTAACACGTTATAAATTGCTCTATTTTAAATGTCTGAACTGGGCACCCTTAAAATACAAGGGCATATTTCATTAGCACTTATGCAATTTTTCAGGCGACTTTTCCCAATGTTTCACTCATCATCAGATGAGAGAGAGCTTGTCAGGAAAAATTGCAGTTAATGGTAGTTAATGGTGGCTAAATTCAATGGACTTGTTTCTATTTTGTTTCACTCTTGCTGGAAATAATGAAAGTATTACATGAACAACCCTTAACGTTGCTTGCAAAAATGCATCCAGTTCCAATGGTAGGTAACACAGAGCTTTATCTGATTTATAAAACAATCTATGTAAACCTATTTTTATGTTTTATTTGATTCCAGCCATTAGTCTGAGCTAGAAGTAATTCTAAAATATATCTCACAGCAGCAATTTGCTGTGCCAAGTGACTTACTGTGCCAGATGAATCTGCAGGAGTCTATACCTGTTTCTAGGACACTGGAACACATGTTCTCGAAAAGAAACACATTCAGACTATTCTTTTTATGGAATGTGGTGGAAAGTGAAACCATTGGGCTTCACCTCAAATAGCAAGTCCCCCCTCCCTAGAGGCAACGTCCGCCATCTGTATTAACCACGTCATCAACAGGACTCAGTTCTCAACTGCTAAATCAGTAGTTACAGACGCAGGGAAGCCTTCCCACCCTTACTGGCTGATTTGAAGTCCCTGAGTTGGGTCCCCACCCAGTTGGAGTTGGCCCTCCTTTTGCAAAACCGCATCGGTTACCCGTCTGAAGCCAATCCACTCTGGGCTTTCAAGGTAGGCCAACTGGCAGAGTTAAAGATCTCTCATTGGACAATGCAGCATCTGATGACGATGTGCTCAGAGGGCACCAGACCTTCACAAAGGCCACACGGTGCAGCATCAGCGAACCTCTGAGTCCTTGTTTTATACTTTTCAAGTTGTCTCTCTCTTGGCTTTCATCAGAACTCAGCTGCAGTGACAGAAACGCAAAATAGGGATCCTTGCACCCCAAGGCCAGGCCCACCTGTGGCTGATTTGCTGACCGCACTTTATCTGATGGCAAACATAAGAGTCCTCTGACTGCTAAGAATTTAATTTCTACTTCTCTTTGTAGATGAAAACACACATGCCTTCTCACACCACCGCCTGGATCTCCAGCATCATTCTCGGCCTAGCCTATTCTCCCCCGGGGACAAAGGAAAATACAAGGACAGCAAGAGAAGGCTCGACTCGCAGTAAGAAGCATTCCTGCCACAGGATGACTTTGCGACTTGACGAGACAGGCCGGGCTTCTGGATCTACTCCTGCTATTTCCTCCAAGGGTAATCATGGATCTGGATGGGAAGTCTACTGCAGTGCCTTTACAAAATGCCCTCGGAAAAGTAACTTGTGACCTACCACCTGGATGCTGTCTCAATCTGAGATTCCCAGGCCTCAGTGAATAAGACAATCGCTCAGCGAGATTTTGCAAGCACTGCATGCAGCTGGATGGCCACTTCCTGGTCCAGGGAACCAAGGCAGCGCAAAGAAGAGCTTGCTGCACAGAGATCATGGTGTGTGACCGGCAGCCGTCCTGCCCCACAAATTCCGGCCGCACTTTTGGACCAGCCTCTCAGCATTCTGTATTTTCATCTTTGTTATTTATTTATTTATTGGTGGATCATTCTTCTACTGCCACATTTCCTAATTTAACCCTACTGATTTGCTGAGAAACATGGTATTTGCAAAAATGGGTCCCTGACACGCAGGCATAAAATAAGTAGTAAGAATAATGTGTGAGAAAATCTGAAGACAAGAAGTTAATCCCAGGAATAAAAATGTCAATATTGGAGTACCTCCATGGGATAAGGTAGCTGTTGTAATATATTCCAAATACCGTCACCGAACCATCTCACTCTCTACCCCTTTTACAAGATGCATGTTACTAATAATGAGTATACATCAGGAATAAGTACAAGTAACAATGTGTAATTGGTGAAGGCAACTAGTCAGAGCTCATCTCTACTGCCCATCAATATTTTGGGTGCTTTCATACCCAATCAACTAATTATCTACTATCACGCCTCATAACGTGAAGGAGATGAGACATAATGAGTATTATACGTGGCTTGTATGTTATAGTCATTGTTGTAACATGCATACAAAATGGATGTTTCAGTCAATAAAGTAATTCAAAATGATAATTAAATGGCGGACTGTGTACACAGAAACATCTTTGTTTTAAGTGTGTAGATCAGAAGACCAGAAATCCCAGTGTAGGAGTTTACACCACTTTACTGCATAGTAACTGCTCCTCGTCATAGGAGATCTGTTATGTAGAAAGCATTTATGTAAAGGACACATCCTGGGCCTTGTTCAAATACGATTTGGCTGTTTAGGAGAGAATACATCAGTTCTGGATTACTGATGCTAGTGGAGCCAAGGAGCACATGGATTGTGTGGGATGCAACCTCCCTCCCAAAATTAAAAAAAAAAAACAACTTAATTGTACTTTTTTTCTCAATCTAACATTATGGAAGGTCGCATTCCAAAAACACATTCGCACAAAAGGGGGTGTGTGTGTGCGCAGGGATGCAGCCAGAGCTGCCAGCTGGGGAAGACACAGTTTGAAGTGGATAATCCACATGGCTAGATTTGAGAGTTGACTTCATTACTGCATTCTCAATAATACCAGCATTCAGAATGGTCTCAAAAGTCACCAGGATAATAGGACTATTATCTCTTACGGCAATATCTAATAAAAAGCTCTTAAGCACATCCAGTCCCTGGTTTTATAAAACATGGCAGCAAATTATCTGCCAAGAATGTTCAGCAAGTGTGCAGTGATTCTTCCTCTATTCAGCCAGCTTTTCTTCCCACAGTGAGGGAAGATGATGGGAGGACTGGAGTCAACCACTCAGGAGACAACTTACAATTGCAGGTGGTCTGGGGGAAAAAACCCAAAAACAGACAAAAGGTGCCTCACAAAAGAAACCTTCAGAGTGAAAGTTGGTGGGATTTCAGAACACCTTCCATGCTACCAATACAAAAATAAAGCCTCCACGATTTCCAAATACAAACCATAATTTCACCAAGCTGCTTTAAAGGGACATTAGATTTAATGCATACTTTCTGATACTGGCGGGGGGGGGGGGGCGGGAACTACAGGAAAAGCCAGTGGGAGTGGCAAGGCAGACATGGAGCATCTGCACTCCAGGTGGCGAAGGAAGCCGAGGCGACATCTGTATGGACACTGGTAGGTATTCCGGGGAAAAAAGTCTCTGCCCAGCTAGTCTGGAAAACACTTCATATTCTACACCCCTCCTGTAGAAACACAGTGAACATTAGCATTTTAAAGACTCAAAGGATTTCTACAATGAAAAGACTCCTTAGTTTTTTGTTTTTTTTAACCCACTGGTTCCCAAATATATTGGATCATAAAAGCCTTTTTCCCCCCTGAATAACAATTACTATTACGTGGTAATTATTGATGGTAAACAACTGAGGGAAAGTGAATCTAGATATTTCATATCTAAAATAATTTTGTCTTACACGCCCACATCATGGATAGAAAAGTGAGGTTATTTTCTTTCCCGCAGAACTGATTTGCCTCAAATGTCCACATTGTTTGCATGGCGTAAGTTTAAGACCGTACAGCCAAAGCTTACAAAGAAAGTTGTTTGACACTAATAAGAAATTATTGTAAACAGCCCAGTAAAAGCCTGATTTTCAATTAGAAGATGAGGGTCAATATACTAAAACCCTTGAAATAACCACCTGTGCCACATTCATGACTCTCCGGCCAACCTTCCCGGTGCTCACAACTGAGTGCAGAAATGGGCCTTTTCCTTTCACAGTCAAGAAGCTCAATGTGTTCTTGGCAATTATCTGAGAAAAACAGTCTGAAGGGGCACCTGGGTGGCTCAGTTGGTTGGGCGTCCGACTCTTGGTTTCGGCTCAGGTCTTGATCTCAGGGTCCCGAGATCAAGCCCATGTCTGCCGAGATTCTCTCTCTCTCTCTGCCCCTCCTGTCTCTCTCTCTAATAAATACATGACTCCTTAGAAAAAAGAAAAAAAAACTGAAACCAGTGCTCCACAAATAAAAGACCTAGGATTAACCTTCTATAATCAGTCCTGAAAAACCCCTGGCAAAACTGCTCATGCTAAATTCCATGTAAGTTCAAAGCTGTGATTAACCAAGTTGTCGCATGAGGGTTTTAAAATGCTTGCATTTATTTATGGGCCTGGTTACTTTCTTTTTTACAATTTTTAAAAAATATTTTATTTATTCATTTGAGAGAGAGAGAGCATGAGCGGGGTCAGGGTGGGAGAGGGAGAAACAGGCTCCCCTGCTGAGCAGGGAGCCCGATATGGGACTCGATCCCCGGACCCTGGGACCATGACCTGAGCAAAAGGCAGATGCTTCACCCACTGAGCCACCCAGGCGCCCCTGGGGCTGTTTGTCTCCATGCAGAGCAAGATGAGTTTCCCAAAGAAAGCATCTTAGGAGAAGAGAGAATCCATATAGGGCCTAGCTCTATATTGCTGTAAATGTTCCTGCATGGTTTGGCCCTCTGTCCATCAAAGACTGAACACATTATAAAGAGCCAAACCATCCAGCACCTGCATGAACACATCGCGGGGAACGTGGGGAGGGGTGTCTTCTGTAGCCAAGACGGGCTCATAGTCCCCGGGGGCACAGATGTCCAATGATGCCGCACAGCTCAGCCCTGCCTGTTTGAAATGACGATACCAGGGAAACGTTCCACATGGGCTGCCAAGGTGCTTTAGAGAAATCAGGCGACGCTACGCCCATCTCCAGTTCCTGATCTGTCCACGTCATGGGGGCTGTGAGTATGCTGCACACCAAGGCTTGCATTCCATCCCAAAAGTTAGTCATGAAAACTGCCCTGATTTTCTCACTAATTTATCGTTAGATGTTCAGCTCATGGAATGTGTCCGTGGGCCAGGCAAACTGAAGGGGAAAGAAGGGACTCGAGGATGAGGTGCCCATGAGAACCAGAACCAGGCTGCGTCTGGCTGCTGCGGAAATAAGGCATCTCGCTAACTCGGAAGGAGCACAATGGAAGCACCTCCGAGGCAGCCGGCGGCACCCGGTCTCCGCTTGGACTACAAACTATTAATATTAGTGATGGACATGCTCTATAAACCATGGACCCCAAGTTTAAAAAAAAATAGTTTACCTTTTGATGCTATACAAGTAAGCACCACTTTGCACAATAGATTTGTTTCTGGAAAGTGCATGTAAATTGATGTTTTGAAAATCAAACCATATTGTAAATGCATGAGATGCGCTTACTGTTTAGAGGAAACCTGCAGCGAATCATTTTCAAAGTGAAGGATTCTTTTTAAGGGTGAAAAATTACCTTTTTATCTGTTTGGAAATACATGCTAGAATTTTGGTGACAGGTTTGCTTCAAGTGGGTAAACATCTCTATATGTCTTTCTTTCTTCTCTCCCACGTAAAATTGTGAGTTACACTCATTCAGCGGTAACCATCATGCAGCCAAACGACACTGCACTAGAGCGGGCTCGAGGATGCGCATCTCCCAGTGTTTTCACTATGAGAGACTGTCATGGCTTGTCTGCTTTGTCCTTTGCCTTCTTCTGAAAAGGAGGAACTGTCAAATTGCATTTATGAGAAACATTTCTTTGAAACCTTTGTTGGAATTCAACTAAGAAAAGAGTTTTATGCCACGGCTTCCATTTTAACATGGAATTAAAAGACAACAAGCCTGAATTGTGGCATGATTTTAAAAGTCACCTTACTCTACAGTTTAGATCTAAATGTTTTAGCCAGAACAATGGCAGGACAGAGCTTCTAAGAGTTTAAAACACAACTTTATGCCAAGAAAGGTCTTTGAGACGGTTGCTCTTCCACAGGGGTAGTCCTCTAACCAGTAGAATTCATGCCGTCCAGAGAAAGATCACTTTCCAGAACACGGAAATTCATTTACTTGGACTGATGTATTTATTTTACTTACAGTTTCAAGCTCTTATGCTAATAAAGGTGCCAGTAGGAAACATAATGGGTGTCCAACTCTAAATTATACGACAGATTGCAAAGTTTCACTGGACCGTTTTTTATTCTACTTAATAGTTGATTTATGTCATATTTGGAATCAAACTGCTAAAGACATGTCTTTGCTCAGAAATGCTATCTTCTAAAAACCTGTTTTAGACCTTCACTTAATATACCACTTAACTCAATTCCTTACAGTGTACTTTCCCTAGCAAGGGAAGAAAAAAAGATTAGTCTATTGGGTCCGAAAGATATTCAAAAAAAACCACACACAAATATTTTTAAACAGTGCATATCTACTTTATGGCAATGCTCTCGTAACTCAGTGCTTAGAAGTAAGGGAAATAGCACCTCGGTGGATTATTTTCCTGGCTCACTCCGCAATGTGTTTACTAAGTCACTGTTACAACTACGTGCTTATATGTTTTGATATACAGTGTGTTCTATAGTGCGTCTTCCGAGATTTCTTTCTTAGTTTTAAAACCGATTTAAATGTTATTTTACCTTCCCTCCCAGCAAAAACAAGCTTATTTCTCATGGGGTTCATAGGCAAGCCTGATCATAATTAAAGGCAGAGTCTGAAACGTCTTTTTAGACCAAGGAGACAGAAGCAGAGACGCAGCACGAGGAATGATTTGTCCAGGCAAGGGAACAGAGTGTTTATTTCACAGAACGGCGGGGGCTAGCCCAAGAAATTTCATTCCTGTGTTTTCTGATTCAGATGAATCCCCTTACGCATGCAAAAAAAAAGGGGGGGCATTCAAAAAAGGATTCCGTTCTGATTATTCAACTGCCAACGTGCTTGTTATAATATTTCAGAAGCAGTTATTCGTATGTATGTGAACCAAGCAATCCACAATAATGATTCAGGAAATTCCTCCACTGGTCATTTTACAAAAGGTGAGAGGCAATCCTGGGTGTGAGGGGCAGAGAACGTCTTCGGTCACGTTCTGGTCCTCTGTTGTTCTCTTTGTGATGTCTGAGGACGTAGGTACTGCCATAGCCCCAAACAACCGAGTTCAGGTGGACTCTGGGATTGGTGATTCCACAGGTAGGTAGGAAGGCCAGGGTTCAGGGGGTCTCTTCCTGGAGTCAGCCAGACATAGGCTCAAGACACGACCCCACCGTAGCTGTAAGAACTTTGCGTCAATTCATGAAGCAGATAATAGCAGGGCCTACATCTCACGGGGGTGTGACTATTCAGTTAGCTAGTGCATATAAACACTCAGCGTAGTGCCTGGCACTGAAGAAGTCCCAGGTTTTGTTAGGAAAAACTAGCACAGAATTAAAAGTACAACTGTGGCTGTGATAAGATGCTGTGACGAGCTCCAAGAAGGAGAAGAATGTGCCTAGTGCCCAAAGTGTATGCATTTCAGACATTTTAGCCTTTCGTCATTTTTATCCTCGGGGGCTGGGCTAGGTGGGTCAACAGAGGAAATGTTCAGTGTGGTCCGGGTTTGCTAGATCTGGAGAGGTCTTGCTCCAAATGGGAACCTCTGGGACAGCTCAGGGAATCGAGTGAAAGGCTCCCTGCGTGGCCAAAGACTGGAACACAGTGCAAACGACAGTGGCTTGGAGCACTCAGTAATAATGACAGTACTAATCATGAGCATAATTAATAACCATAACTAATGTCTGCCGAGAACTTTCTACGTACCAAGCACTGTGATAAGCACTTCAATCACTTAATCCTATGATGTAGGTGCTATTACCATCCACATTTTACAGACGAGGAAGACAGTAATAGAGAGGTTGAGTGACTTGCTCAAGGTCACATGATTAAAGATGGTGGAGCTGGGATTTGAACCCAGGCAATCTGCCTCCAGAGCCTATCCACTTCGATCTCTACACTATATTGCTTTCCATGACTAAACTGTACCCAGACACACCCACACGTGTCTTTATATTTCTTCTTATGAGACTACCTCTTCAATGTGGATTGAGGAATAGAAGAATAAAATATATCAAAATGTTAATGTTAATTTAAAAGAACTGACACCTTTGGATCTTTCCTGCTTTCTGGATCTTTTACCTGCCAGTCACTCGATGACGTTCGCTGGCGACGTCCTGTGTACGTGCAGGCAAATTCACAGCACCCCCTTCCCCGAGCAGCTTGTGGACCTGCGGACTTATCCTGTTAAAAGTGCTACCTGGGGGCTCTACAGTCCTCACAAGTGGAGGGACTACTGGCTGGGCTTTCATGGACATTCCTTGGGTTTGGAGGAATACCACGATCTACTCAGCTCTATTCCAGTCTCCTCAGCAGACAGACTGACCAAACCAGAATGAATAGGCTCTCAAGTGATGTGAGAGGCAGTCTCCCTGCACCCCCTCAAGGGCCTTCAGACTGAGCTACCCGTTTCTTTTTTTCCCCAAAGATTTTATTCATTTATTTGAGAGAGAGAGAGAGAGAGAGAGAGAGCACGAGTGGCAGGGGAGGGGCAGAGGGAGAGGGTGAGAAGCAGACTCCCTGCTGAGCACGGAGCCTGATGTGAGGCTCGATCCCAGCACCCTGAGATCACGACCTGAACTGAAGGCAGACACCCAACCAACTGAGCCACCCAGGCGCTCCTGCCTTTGTCTCTGTTGCTCCACATCCCTCACTCCCAACTACCTGATACCGTCCAGCAGGTTAACTGTTTGCTGCCTGTTGTGTGGGAACGAGGATGCCAACCTTCTCAGAGTGAGAACATCACCTCTGTCTGAAATTGCTCCTTTCAGACAGTTCGACGGAGATATTTTCTACATGTTGTGTAGGAAACACATGTTGAAATCCTGTTATGAGCATGGCAAAAAAGAAATTTTAAAAGCCCAGTCGAATAAAAAAATCCTGTTATGGAACAACAGACAGAGCCCCCAACTAATTATGAAGCCAGACACGCCATGATGCGCTTGTCTTGGGGGAAATTCGAAAGGGAAGGGCAGCCGGAGAATCCCTGAAATTTAAACGCCTCAATGCCTCATCTTCTTCACAAGTGAGATACCCTGGCTTGGGAGCATCAATACAATTTCAAGCTCTTTACACCACGGGGCAAATCAGGGACTGCTTGCTCTCTTGATCTGAAAGCCTGCCGTGGGGCCGTTGTGCATCTCCCTATGGCGCCGAGGCTTGGGCGCCACAATCTGTGGTTCGCAAGTGGCTGTCATTTGGAACCCCGGGGCCACGGAGGTTCGTCCGGGATGGAGCCCCAGAAGTAGCTTTTCTCAGTGTCTCTGCATCTTTACCGTGCATCTTGGCTTCCTGCCACCCCGAATATCTCAGTTCTCTCTGAATAGTATAAATCGAGCTGAAGTTGATTTAAATTTCATGTGGAAAACAGCTTTGCTTCAAAGCACAGCCATTTTTTATGTTTAAAAAAAATCCGTCAAGATATAATCTTTTTGCACCCCCCCCCACTCTTTCTAGCAGACGGGAAGGCAGATTATTTCAATTAAGAGGATGTCGCTGACAATGGTAAGCAATGTTTCCTCAAAGTTCATGGCAGCAGCGCACTTTTAAATTTTGCGGTGATTGTCAAAGATCTAATTTTCAAGGTATGGTTACCACAACAGCAACCTGGAATTTTAATCCGGTAGTAAAGGTCAAGACAGAGCATAGCCTTCAGGTCCTCTTCAATCTCAAAGACAGCACCCCGAAAAACCATGAAGATAAAGGGCAGACCTAACCCCAAATTGCGTGCTCTAAGACAGTGACGTTATAACACGCATGTGATGGGGGGGAACGTTTTCACATTTTTCCACAAATGCTCAAACTATCACTAAACCGAATAAATAATACCTTGGGTGTGAGGAGGTGGGAAAACGCACTCAGTCTCGCCAAGGTGGCGAAAAGACCAGAAATGTGCTGGGCATGGCTAATCTAACTAGGAGAGGAGTGGCACACACAGCGATTGATTTTAAGTCATCGGCTCTCCGTCAGCACCGGAAGTCGATCCTTGGATTCAAACCACATCGATGCAACACTTTTGAGAAGCAAAGGCAGATATTAGCAAAAAGAGCACTCAGCTGGGACTCAAAAAGCTTGGGACTGAGCCTTGCGACACTACGAGTTGTGTAAGCCTGAGCACCTCACTCAAGCCCCCCGAGCTGACTTGCCTGATTTCTACCGTGCGGAGAGAAGTAATACAGATAACTGCCTGCAATTCCATTCCGTGAGCTCATCTGACAGCAGCACAATTCACTAAGGAATCCAAGTAATATCGAGTCTCCATTTTATACATGATGCAGCAAAGGCTTGGGGGAAGCACCAAGTGACGTCATGATGTCACATGACAAGGACAGAACGGGGGTCTGAGCCGCCCCACCTCCTGGCTCCCAGGATGGGGAGAGACCAAATGTAACAATATGTGTAGAAATGGAAAGCATTGTGGGACTAGAAAGCATTATTATTATTAGCAGTGTTATTCGCCTTCGTGCTTAACGATTAATGATTGTTCAATTGAAATGTGATACCAGTGTGGCAGGTCTGGTATAAGATGTAAAAGTCTGAGTTTTGTAATCCAAGAATCCTCGAGTGAAATTCCAGCTCTGTCACTAACTAGGTCTGTGATTCTGAGCCAGTCATCCACCTGCTAAGAGGAAATCTCTTCCACGAGGCTGATTTCCTTTTACGAGGTGCTGCAGGATGAAGGGTGGTGGGTGGCTGAAGCAGAGAAGGGGCACAGGGCAAAGGACACCAAGCAGGCCGGGTCCCCATCATTGGCACTAGCAGCAGCCGTGTGGACGTGGCTGTTTGGGGTGAGAACCTGGCGAGGACAAGCCTGGGCGTGGTGGCGAGGACATAGGAAGGTGCCCAGAAGAGGAGGCCAGAAGTGGTGGCTAGAATTACCCAAGCGCATTGTTCACGTGCAGTTTCTAGGCTTCTTTTCTTGCTGTACTACAGGAAACCCACGAGTGATTTTGGAGACACCTAGCATAACCTTTTCAAGTTCCACATATCCTAGACAATTTCTAGATATTGCGAGTATGAGGGACTTTTGAGGGATTTTTCTCTTCAAATCTAGAAATAACTTCACGTTATTACAATATCGAGATACCAGTCTGGGATTTTAAGAACTGGGCAACCTATGCAGAAATGGGGTTAGTCCTGAAACTAGGCAACCGAGGTGCCAGTACTATAGGCTCGCTTCTGGGTAGATCATTACCTTCCACTGCCCGCCCCCCTCCTAGATCCCTTTCCCCTGAGCTAAGGACCAAGCAGTATATTAGGAGCTGCACTGGTGGATAGTGGGTGCCAAAATCCCGGGGGGGGGGTAGCAAAGACAAGACACTGTGTTCGTTTGGATTTACGAGGTGTACCATCCCTCTGCCCCTCCGGGTCCCCATCTTGGCAGCATATTTGGAGACGTCAACTGAATAGCTTTGAGACCTTCTCCTGTTCGGTTCCTCATTATGGACATGGATGGATGAACCACAAAGAAAGGCATTTGTCAGATTTTTCAACTGATTTTACAGCTGGAATTGTGCAAGCATCTGCAGTATTCTACCAACACTGCTCCCCACTTGTCAGTAAAACAGAAGGGCTTTTAGCAGCTCTGGGAAGGTGTCAAGAGCAGACCATTTAAACATAACACTCCCGGTAACGTAATTGTGGCGGAGGATCTGGCCATTTGTGAAATGCTTGATAGGATGGGAAAGAAGAATGAATAGTTTAGATGCAGGGAAGATACTCCTTCTCAGCTACTCCAGCCTCAGCTGGGTTGGTTTGCTTATTTCTTTTTAATTCCTAGGAATGATCGACAGCCTTGTCTACACTGCTGTTTCTTCACCTGGGAGATCGGTCTGCACTCTGGTTGGTGTGCTCCAGCCTTGCAACCATCTGGGGAATCTGGGGACAAGGCAGCATGTTCTAATGGGCATGCAGAGCTCTGGCTTCCCATCCCAGCTCCCTCCTCTCTAGCTGGAGGACGTCAGGCAAGTATCTTCCTCCAGCCCAACCTGGTTTCCTTTCACCTGTGGCTGTCTAACGGGATTGCTGTGACATGCACATGAGGCCAATGCATTGTGTGAGAGTCTTTACGATAACAGAACAGGGGCACCTGGGTGGCGCAGTCAGCTGAGCGTCCGACTCTTGATTTCGGCTCAGGTCATGATCTCAGAGTCATGGGATCGAGCCCCATGTGGGCTCCCCACTCAGTGGGGAGCCTGCTTGGGGATTCTCTTTCTCTCTCTCCCTCTGTCCTGCCCCCCACTTGTGCTCATACTCTCTCTCTCAAATAAATAAATAAATCTTCAAAAAATCCTTTAAAAAAATAATCACAGTGCACAGGAAAGTAGCCCTGGTTGTAGTGACTTACAATGCAGTAACTGAAAAAGAGCACGCATGTGTGTGTGAATCTCATTAGACTGGACAGCATTAGAGGGACCTGATGCTCTGTAACACGGAGTGAGTGGTGTATGCGTGTGTGATCACATTACATTCAATTATACAACTGGAATTATTTTCGCTTTGGTGCCCTCCTTATTAACTTCAGTGCCTTCCACCAGCATTACTTCCTTCCCTCCCAGTTACTGTTCAAAACATCGAGGAGAACTTGGGGAATAAGCCATTGTTCGATCACATCGGGAATAGTTTTGAACATTGTTCCACTATGGGGACATAAAGAAATGTTTCAATTATCAACCAAGTTGGTAAGCATGAGAGATGATGGCTGAAACTCTCATAAGAACAGACCTAAGTATCAGCTGTCTTCTGTTTGCTTTAACATGGCAAAATGGAGCCTTCTGGAGAGAGATGCTCTTCCTGCCACAGGTCACAGAAATCAGCCTCACAGGGATTCGACATGGTGGTATAAGTCCCTTAGAGGCACAGATCCTTCTGGCTCTACGAAGGGAGTGTCCTACAGGCACAATGATTCAGTTGGGCCCTTGGCCCTGAGCTGAGGACAGACCTGTGCTCGCCTACCCAGCGCCCATGTCCACACATGCAGTATATGCAAGCCCTCTCAGTGACAGTATTAAGATCTAATACTTTCCCTGATCTAAACCTAACTGACAGTGACCATCCTGGCCTCCAGTTGTGGTCAGTCCACTTTGGCCTAATGCCTGGGCAAGATCACAACTGATTGGAAATCAGTAGGGCCACGTCCAAAGCGTCCATGGGATGGATGGCTTTACTGCCGTTTAAGGGCATGTGCTCTGAAGTCTGTCTTGTTCTGGCTTTGTTACTGTAGCTCTTTGGGCACGTCACATAATGTCACCGAGTTTTGGGTTCTGCCCCTGTGGAATATAATGAGGTGACTCCCATAGGCTTGTTATCAAGAGACAAAGTGCCCGGCACATAGTAGGCTCTCAGTCGATCTGGTTTAGTTGAGGTACTGGTGTTATCAGTGTGAGTGTAACCTTCATGGGGAGCTCCTAGAGGGAAGGACGTGTGAATTTATCACACTGCTTCACCCAGAGCTCTGCACACTCGGGGCTTCTTGCATCTTGTTGAAAGGAATGAAAGCGTGAATGAATGAATAAATATGGATGCAAATCAGGTGGAAAAAAAGAGATACTTGACTTTTCCCTGAGAGGAAGAGAGGGAGACGTTGGCTTCTCATTACAGAGTCTCACAATCCACCAGAAACAGACGAATCTTGGGTACATGAACAGCACAAAAATCAAATCTGATCTTTCAAGATTTATGCTCGCTGCACAAAAACATCCCTGTTTTGAGCTTCTGTCAGGAAAGTGGAAACCCACTCCTCCCACTGAAGGAGCCTCACTTTTCAGTCTTGGCGCCTGTCAAGCACCAGCAGCTTCAGCGTTTCTTGCTGCGAACATTCCAAATGCCAATATTGCTTGTTGTCACATTAGCCAATATACGATCCTCAAAATAAAATCCTCTTGATGTCTGATTACTCTTCGTAAGGACCTCATGCTGATTCATTTCAAACTGTGAATTACCTTTAATTCACAGCTTGAACAGGCTGCCAAATTTTGTTTTCTCCACTCCCAGGTGGCTGTCCCTGATGTGGTGGAGAACATCCAAGAGAATATTAAGTCCTCAGGAAAAGCTGGCAAGCTCTGAGAGGCAGGGCCTACAAGACAGGTTCAAAGCAAGAGTTGGCGTACGTCTTGGCCTGAAAACCGGAATGGCTGCAACTAGTGAAAACCGTCAAGATGACCAGGTCATCAGGAGAGCTGAGTGGAGTGCTCGGAAGCCGCACACTCCTCGATAGCGTGTCCAGATTCCAAGGGCCAAGTCACGTGTTCTGATTAAGGATTCATCCGATTAAGAAAATCACAGCCCCCATCCCCCGTCTCATTACACAGTCGCTTCACTACCAGAATTGTATCTAAAAAGCAGAGCAAACATCTCCTTACAGGAAAGTATATGAAATTGCTAGAGACGGCTAGTGCTCCACAAGAAACCCTGGCGGTTCTCGAATTTCAAATCAGATTCTTGAAGGAAACATTTTCAATGAGAAATATTTAGGTGGGATGGTCAGGGTTGTAATGAACATGAAGGTTTTTTTGCGGGGGAGGGGGCGGTTAAAAAAATCAGAATTCCCCTGAGAAATAACGTAATGCTTCTTATTGGTGATAGTAAACTGGAAAACATTCTACTAGTCTTTCTATTCTCTGTGGTAAGGAACACTTCCTACCACAGAGAGAAGAGTTTAGAAATCATGCTTTATTTGAAGCAATTTTGACCACGTTTGGGTATAATTTACCATGGGCCTACTTCCCGCTAACTTCAGCTGTCCGAGTCTTCCGCGTTCAACATGCCAAATGGGGTGTTCTGAACCCCTGAACTCACGAGAGCCCACAAGCAAGGGCAGCATGGTGGGGGGGAAGAGGCCCGCCTCCAGGCTTTCCTGCCAAGGAGCAGCGTAACTCGCTCGGCCCCCTGCGCCCTCGTAGCCACAATGTTTTCTCTTCCTCCTAACTAGCGTTACCTTCAAGGATCCGTTCATGCGGCGTACGTACACCCATCACCCACAGGGGAACAGAGGCCCGCCACAACTAGTCTGTCTCCTCAAGGCCTTTCTTCAAGTCTCTGGGCCCATGGCTGGGATGTTTTCAAACCTTAGCTAATAACGTAAGTGAAAGAACTGGTTTTATGGCAAGAACAGCATTATGGCTACATCTGCCTTCATAGTGGGCTTTTATGGAAACCATCCAGGCGTTCAAGACAGCATGGCTCAAGACACAGGGGCTGCTTGATTAAAAGGGGGTCTGGAGGGTTTCCAACTGGACAGAGTCCAGATACTAACAACGAAGTATAACAAAGGCACTGGATACTTGGATCGTCCATCTTCTCAATAGTGCTCACAAAATTAGCTGATGTCAAGGACCGACTACACGGATACCCTCGAGAACATGGATGTTGTCTGAAAATGCTTCTCAGGGTGACTGAATGCATCTTGTCTGTTCCTATTTAGGACAGCTCACAAAAGACCAACAAGGTCATGCATTTTTGTAAAGCCACTGTACTGACAAGGAATTGACAAGATGTTATAAACTAGATGAAGCAATCCAACTCGACGGAGAAAATCCAAGTTCTTTGGGTTTGGTTTCAGTTTTCTCCTCCATCAGTCCTTAATGGCTTCATTAAGAAACTAGAAAGTAACACAACGTCTGGTGTGTACATTCAATCCCTGAATCTCATAATGGAAATAAATGGATCTTTCAGAGGCAGAACGGACATGATATTACTGCACAAATATACAACTTAGAGCCCTGAAAAATACAATACAAAATTTGACCTTCAGACGCCCATGCCCCACCCTCTTTGGGGATAGGGACCTTTTTGGAAGGAGGCTAGAAACTCCTTTGGATTTAGAAGCCCTGGGTGAGGCCCAGTCCAAGACTCACAGAGGCGGAGGGAAACAAAAACCACTGGGTCTTCTTTCCTCTAGAACTTATTAAGGGTTAAAGGTAAAGGCACTTTTATGTTGTTAAGTCTAATTACTAAAGAGTATAATTTTTTTTAGAGTATAACTGTTTACATTTGAATTCTGACAAGTGTGCGTCTGTACCTTTATGTGTATACACATAGCTCATTAATTTGCTTAATTTCCCCTAGGGGGCTCTATCTGTATATTTTGAAATAAAAATAAGTTCCCCCATGATTTACACTCTTATTCTCTGAATCCTAAGTCAGTGCTTTCTCCCCAGTACTATAACTACCACAGAAGAAAGATGCAAACTCGGGTCTTGGAACTCCCCCAGTCTAATGCTCTTTACTCACGGGCAGTGAGAGTTCTAGACGGAGCAGGTAGGATGTCACCCCATGGATGGACATTCCATAAAAAGCATTGTATGGCAGTGAAATCTACTGAGTGAGGAAAAGCCTGGTTCTCCAAAAGCCAGTCAGACTGCTGGGGTCAGGCCCAGAGAGAATGTGGCTGTCACGAACCCAGAGGGAGCCTGGCTGGTTCCCAGTTCGGATTCGGACACTTGGATCAGCGTTTTTGAACCTGCTGTCTGCACCTGCAGTCCTTAAAATCCGGGCCCAAATGGAAGATCTGCATTTCCTCAACTGGGGAAGAGAAGCCAAGATGAGGAAAACTGATAAAGTATCCCAGTAATTAAGGGATTCTGCTTTGCAAGACTCTCATCTCTCTCACTGCAGTAAGTGGCGGGAGCAGGTCCAGGACATTTGGTGGCCTTGGGAAGGTGTCTGTCCTGCAGCAGGGCCAACCACGGGGTTGTTTTGCACCAAACTCGAGCCACCAGCGGTCTGTCTACACCAGAACGTTCTTAGTTGCCTGAAGGATTACCCTGCCACATGGAAAATCCTAGAAGCTGGCTTGAAAAGCACACGGTAGTAAAATAGGGGAGTGATGGTAATGGCTAAGCGGATAATAATTCGGAAGCTAAAAATAAAAATTATTATAACTCTATCTGTCTTGTATTAAACCCACACCCTACCATAAAGAAGGGAACTTATTCCAGCTGAAGTCTGATGCACAATGCTTGGTCTTTAGATCCAACAGCTAAAAAGAGAGCAGTTCATTCACAAAATGGACTCAGCGTCTTCTAGTTTTATCGAACACTTCCTACAGATAACCTCAGTCATACTGAATTACGCCATATACCCCTGTGCTATGAAGTGCTGTTTTCTGGAAAGGCAGCCTCTAACTATAAATCACAATTGATGAATTTATTTCTGTTAGTTACAAACTATTGAAATATTGAATTTTATGGTCTATATGAAAATCAACATATTTCACAGCAGGAGCCTAATACTCTTGCTTTAGGAGTAAGATCATTTTACAGTGGGAAAAATACTTCTATATTTTTTCATGTCTAGAAACCTGTGTTGATTTCCTAAATGCTCAAGTGTGTGTGTGTGTGTGTGTGTGTGTGAATTTTATTGACAGTTTAACAGGAGAAGGGCAAGGTACGAGAACAAGACTTACTGTTTACTAGAATAACAAGGGAAGGGCAATTCAAGAAGCAATGGATGGAAAAGCGGCAATGAACAATATCAAAGACGATTTTGATTTCCATGTTTCCACATAATCTGGTCCTTAATTCAGACCAGTTATGGTTTTATTTTCCCCCTTTCTTATTTCTTTCTCACCTCTTTAACTGAGAGTTCTGGGTTGCTGAAATCGAACTTTGAATTAGAAGGCACAGATCAAGCCAGAAAACCAAACAAGGAGGCTAACAATGGGGCCAGGGCTCTGGGGGCTTTGCTGCTCAGCAGAACCAGGAACACGGAAATGCCACTGTCCTTCTCAGAGCCATGGTCTATTTGGGAGTCATTCCCAGTTGTTCTATGCAATTATTCACGATCTTCCAAAAGGTGAGCAATTCACTTCAAGTGTGCCATTAGACCACTTGAATGTCATAAATTATTTCATTTTGAAAATTTTCAAGTATGTGACTATTACTCACATAGAAAAGTCGACTTTCATTTTCCATTATTAGGAATGGAAGAAGTTGTGAGAGAAATACTCCCTTGATACGTTCTTGGACAAATGGATATTACAAAATCTACAGTAGTTAATCTGAGGAAATTGGTTTCTCTGTACCCCTCCCTCAGTCAGCATTAATGACAAATGAAGACAGTGCTGAGAGAATCGCAGGGCCCCCTGGCTTCTGAACTTCAACCCAGCGTCATGTAATCTCTTATTCCATCTCTTTCTGTCTATCCTTGTTTGTCTTTAATATACAGTCACCAGATGACCTGCAGACAGCAAGGTCTCAGGCTGACTGGCCATAACAATCCGTACTTCATGTCCCACATGGCTGCTGAGACGTGTCCTTTCTCCACCCTAGGCGGTGGTGTCTGAATATTGTGTCTAATGAGGTCTGTGGCGGAAGTTACATAATATTCAAATAACTAGCCAAGAATCACAGTTGTTTTCACATTCCAGAATTACCAATCCAGCCTGTATTTACCTCACTAGAGAGTCTAACGGTGACCTCACTCGTTTTTACTGTTACTCGCTTATTGTGGGAAATCTCATTGTCCTCTCTAACTGAACTCCATGTTATTATGAGCCAAGGTTCCTATTTTCGAGGAGCGGGAGAGAGAACAAGATTCACTCAGCACCGAGGCACCGTTTCCTTGCCAAATTCCCCCAAAGAAGGCTGCTTTGGAAACCCAAGTACTCACGACTCCAGCGATACTAACTTCGTAGAAGCTCTGTTGGTCGGGTCGCTCCACTCTGAAAAGAAAGGCCACACGCAATTACTACCCATGGTTTCCACTGTCAAACGGTCACTCTGAATGAAATCGGTCTTCAAACATGCAGCCCTTCCAGTTACAGATATATATTTTTATAGCATCCTGCCATAAATCACAGATGAAAAAGTACAGGAAACAATTGGATGTATCACGATATGACTTTTTGCCACTGTCAATTCACGCTTTCATGATATTAGGTAGGAAAGAGAAGAAAGTGGGGGAGGAGACAACACGAATGTTTGGACTAAGTAGAATTTTTTAAAAAATACCTACTTTGTAAGGTGAATCCTGGGGTCAGGTGTTGGGATTCCTATAAGGAAGAACACACAAGACAAATATTAGTGAACTGCTACAGAGGGAGCAAAAGGTGTATCTGTTATTGTTGAAGACAGAACTTGCCTAGTGTTTGCCAAAAAGGAAGACCCTCTTGACAATTCCATTAAGCCGGCTTCCGTCCCTAGCTCTATTTGAAGGATAAACATTTGCTAGTCGAACCTGCCGCAACATGACCATACCTGCCATTCCATCAGACCCATGAAACGTGTGCAACATGGGAACAAATGACCCACACGTGTGAAATTCAAGTGTTTAATTTCTCACTTAGCTAGGCAATGAGGTCTCTAAGGAAGGAAAGGGGCCCTGGTTCAAACTAAAAAAATGATCCTGGTTTTTGTAGAAGTGTAAACAAGACCGTAATTAATAGATGTGCTCAGTTGCTCCCTTTTATAGTAACAACTCCAATTTTCTACCTTAACTGTGACACATACGCGATAGATGGATCTCATTTTCACAAGACAAGTGTTCTTAAAACTTCATTACAAATTTGGTGAAGGACAGGAAGCCATTTGAAATACGTGAGTGGAGCACGTTATTTGAAGGATTTAGATTTGATTTGAAAGTCACCCTGCACACAACTCATTCACTGATTTTGAGAAATGCAGATTTCTACATATGGCGCTTTCTGGGAGCATGGCACACCTGTGTGGATCCTGATCAAACTCACAGGCAGAAGCACTACAACAATGGACAGGGTTTGCACGGTCCCGTGGGGACGGAAGAGAGAGTACTGACGGCAAGACAAGAGCCTCAAAAGGGGGACAATGAATTCAAGGACATACAAGAATTTGTTATGTCCACCACTGCTGTAAGCAATCTAGTCTTGAAGCCTAATCTTGCTACTTTACAGAAGAAAAACAGAATCAGAGGACCGTCTGTCTTTAAGAGAAAGTAATCAAGAACAATAACACTGTGCTTTAATGGAAAGTGAATGTTTCGATCTATTTAGTATGATTCTGTTGCCCAGGAGATTTCACTTCCAGCGAGATCACCACTCCGGAAGACTACCAGAAACTCCACAAGAGATGGAAAAGGCCTCTCAACTAAAGAGCTATCACAAAGCCCATGCAGTTTGCTGCTCAAAGCTTTCTCTACCCTCACTTGATAGAGAATTGACTTTGACAAAAAACTCTAACAAGCTTGGCCATTTGATTCCCACTCCTTAGCAAATCATAAATGGCGAGGAAGGGGAAACAGTCCTAGAGGCACAGCCACTGGGAACGCTGAGACATGAAACAGGTGGCCAAAGAAAATGACACAGCCAAGTCAGAACTTACAAAGCACAGGAGTCTATGGCCATTTAATATAGAGGCAGGCATTCCTATGCATCTTAATAGCTCCCGAGGGCATAATTATAGCACAGTCCAATAACTGGTGCTCATCATGTCTAAGTTATCAAGACAGAAAAAAGCATGTTCGGTAGAACTTTTATAAGAAATCAGAAAAATATTAATTGCATCTCAAAATGATTCGTATTACATGATTCCTATGGAAGGATGGGCCTTTGGTTATCCAAGAATTTTGATCACCCAGAACACCTCATTTCTTTCCCAGAATGCCAAATAAATGAGGGGTTAACCATTTGTATGTCCTTCACTACATACCAATATTTCTACCTGTTATTTTTCACAAGGGATTTCATCACAGTCATATGGGGCGAGTTTAGGCTCGTATAACAGTAGGAATCAAATGACAAGTTCCAAAGTCAAATAAACCAAAAACTTGGTTAGAGAGTCACACATGCAGCCAGTCACCATACTGGTCCCAGCAAGCCGGCCTGAAGTTTTAACCTTCATCCAAGTATTCTCGACTTTAGACCCGAACAGTCAGTTGTTCAAGGCATCAGAGCAGTGATTTATGAAATGAACTCGAGGATTGCATTATTTACTTAATTTGGGACATTGAAGTTATGTGTTCTTGATACCTATTTTTTTTTCAAGTAGGCTCCACACCCAACGTGGGGCTTGAACACACAACCCTGGGATCAAGAGCTGGATGCTCTATCGAGTTAGCCGCCCAGGTGCCCCTTGATACAGTTTTTAATGTTAAGATGGGTAAGACTTTTTAAAACCAGAATTCCAAACAAAGGAAACACCTC
This sequence comes from Ursus maritimus, assembly GCF_017311325.1. Classification (NCBI taxonomy): domain Eukaryota; kingdom Metazoa; phylum Chordata; class Mammalia; order Carnivora; family Ursidae; genus Ursus; species Ursus maritimus. The sequence goes on from NW_024423319.1 coordinate 21,181,537, forward strand.
TGGATATCACCCAAGTTAGCATACAAACACACCCAACCCCGACTGGAAATAGCTTGGTTGTGGGAAAAATCTGCATTGTTCATGCCATAATTGTTGATGCCCATAATACAAATTAAAAAAAAAAAACCTGACTTTGTGTGTTTCCTTCATAGACATGTCATATAAGTAATTTTAATAATAGGATATAATGATGTCAAATTGTTTCCACAAACTTAAGTGAGAATATTTTCAATATTAACTTTGATGATAATCCCACAATCAGACGCTCCCACAGGATCTAGATTCTAGAGCAGGGATTGGCAAACTTTTCCTGCAAAGGGCCGGATACCAAAGAGCCTACGCTTTAGGGGGCTATACAGTCTCTGTCGTAACTACTCAGCTCTGTGGCTGTAGCGTGAGAACAGCCACAGCTAATACAGAAATGAATCAGTGTGGCTGGAGTCCAAGAAAGCTCGAGTTATAGACGCTGGAATTTGAATTTCATATCAGTCATGCTATTTCATACCATTCAGAGTAACTCATAATATTCACAACTATTCCATTCTTTTTCTTTTGAAAATCCTAACCATTTAAAAATCTAAAAGCCCATGGGTTGTAGTTTGCCAGCCTCTGTCTGGAGTTTGACTACTTCCACGAAGCCTTTACTGAACTTCCCCTGAGGACACTATTAGCTCCCTCACTCCTGCTTAGCGATGTACTCCGTTCCTCGTGAGTTTTTCCATTCTCTATGAGCAAACATGGCCTTCTCAATTTGGGATGGATAAGTAAACTTCAGTAAGTTGGGAATTTCCAGCTGTGTCTGTTTTTGTAAGCCTGCAGACTCACTGACTACCTGACCTGAAAAATCCACTGGGATTATATATACACACAGGCGTGCGTGCGCAGACACACACAGATAGTGCAGATGGGGAAACTGAGGCTCAGAGGAACTGGAGTAGGACCACCTGCCTAGCGATTAGCAGAGTCAGGATTAAAAGCAGCCAGGTCTGCAGCTCCCAAGGGAATTGAGCTGCTCCAGCTCGCTCATGAACATACGAGAGGGATGCTCTCTGAGAGGGTGGCATCTCCTGGGTCTGGTGCGAACACTGAGGAAGGGGGTCACCCAGGCACATGTATTTACTGTACAGGGCCACATTTTGGAAAATGGAATTTGAACCGAGGCATCTGTAAATCTGTGTGATAAACACATCGCCACAGAACCTGATTCCCTGATTTATTAGCTGGATGATTCGGAGCACATTACTTTACTCCATGCCTCAGTTTCCTCCTCTGTGAATTTGGGAGAATCGAATTACCAATCTCTTTGGGTTGTAATGAGGATGGAATTATTTACTAGATATTAGAATGAGGCGAGGCACGTTGCGGCATTTGTTGTTGATGTACTTTTCTTTCAAACCAACATTTTGGCAGGAACCAAGCGAAACAAAAGAGTGGGTGTGTACCCATCCTGGTTTCACCATTTTATGCCAGTTGCCTCTACCTTTATCATGGGGTCGATGGGAGCACAGATAATTGGCAGAAAATGCAAATCATGCCTGATTCCAAATTGTGCACTTACTACAAAAGCCCATTTAAACAACCGGTTCTATTGTATACACTTGTAAATGTCAAAATTGCAACTTGCGCGAATTATCTCCTAAATTGGAGAACACAGCTGAAAACACTGCAATTGCTGAACCAGTGTTGGATTCAACGCCTGAAAAGGTTGGATGGATCCCTTGGCTGGGATGCTAGGGAGAGGACCCCAAGCCCAGAGTGGCCTAAGGAGGGACACTGGGCATACAGGAGGGAACGACACACATACCGGCCACGGACAGAGGGTTGCTGCTCACTTACTTCTGACCCCTTTCAAAGGTGGACAGGGATCACTAACTGCAGTTTAAACCAATGTTATTGTTAAACTCACGACCCTAGAAACTGAAGTATGACTGGGTTTCTCCTTCTACAAATAGTCTGAACTCCTTTGCTGGCACTCAAGGTCTTTTACAGAGATGTGCTCATTTGCCTGGAGTTCAGATCTCTCTCCATTCCCAGGACCACGCCATGAGCCCTCATCTCCTCGTGCCTTGGTCGCTCCTGTTCTGCTGCATGGACTGCTCATCTCTTAGGCCCTTCTCCACCTGTCAAAGGTGTAGGCATCCTACACATGCCGCCACCTCTCTGAGCACTTCCTCAACTCCCGGGGACCGTTAGACACTTCTTGGAACCTTCTATTCTCTATGAAGACATTTTGGCACTGTTTTGCCATTTAGCTGATAACACATTGAGGGTTTCTCCTCATCCCTAACTTTAAGTCTATTGTATGCCCTCAGGTAATGGTTTCTGAATAAATGGATGGATGGATGGATGGTTAATTGGATGGAAGGACGGAAGGGAGAAAGACATGACTTTTTCTTCTTAAGCGCGTTATTAGAATAGCCGTGGTTATTTAGGCATTTTAAAAACTGATGGTGAGAAAAAATTCTCAGTGGGAGCAGGTGAGGAAAAAAATTAAACATTTGACAATAGAACTGAAGAAGAAGTTCTATCACTAGGATGTGTTGGCGGGTAAAAGATCTGTGTGCTTGTGAGCAAGGACTGGAAGGTGATAGACAAAATTGAAAATCGACCCATTAGGGTGAAGAGTATAGGTTTTCTTAATTAAAAAATAATCTTGAATGTTGTTGTTACATCACCTAGTTGGTCCTCTTAAGGGATGAGCTCACTCTTCTGATTCATCATTCTGGGCACAGTAACGTAGACAGAGGCAGGGCTCTAGGTAGTACAGTACGCAGGCCAGCGTCTGTGGATATATGCTCTTAAAGACTCCCCTTCAGTGGGCACCTGGGTGGCTCAGTCGGTTAAGCGTCTGCCTTCGGCTCAGGTCATGATCCTGGGATCCTGGGATGGAGCCCCACATCGGGCTCCTTGCTCAGCGGGGAGCCTGCTTCTCCCTCTCTTTCTGCTCGTGCTCTCTCTCTCTTTCTCTCATTTGCTCACGCTCTCTTGCGCAAATAAATAAATAAAATCTTTAAAAAAGACTCTTTTGGGAAAAATGAGATTTATATTAACATCCTGAGGGGTGAGAGGAAGTCTAGATTTTTAAAAGATTTATTTATTTATTTGAGAGAGCACATAAGCGGGGATGGGTGCAGATGGGGAGGAAGAGGGAGGGAGAAAGAATCTCAAGCAGACTCTGCACTAAGCATGGAGCCCAATGTGGGGCTTGATCTCATGACCCTGAGACCATGACCTGAGCCAAAACCAAGAGTTGGACGCTCAACAGACTGAGCCACACAGGCGCCCCGAGGAAGTCTAGACTTTATGGCACTAGAACACCGAGGTCATTTGTATTTGTAGGACTCCAATCGGAAGACTGGTACAATTGAAATAAGATAAAGGAAAATGGAGGCAGGAAGAGAATTGACCTGTCCTGGGATGGAAAGTGTGTTCTTCTCAGAGTTTCCGGAAGTATGCATGGCAGTGAGAGGAGCAGGCCAGGAATGGGTCATCTCCTGGTGAGGAAAAACAAAGGAACTTTATTTTGGGGCACTTAGCAAATCAAACACTTTCTTGGCATAAATACAGTAGGTCCCTTTATAAATACTTACGGACTCAGTTGGCCTTAATTGTTTTCAGGGGAGCTTAAATTTGTTCCTTCCATTCCCCTGTCCCTTCCTGGTGCTTGAAGCCTGTCTGTGACACAAGGAGCCATCCAACATCACTCGCACAGAGCCAGGGACAAGGAGCTCACTAATGCCTGAAACAGCCCGTCCCACGTTGAGACAGCCCAATCACCCTATTCCTTCTGGTTGTGACCAAAACAACTGTCTCCCAGTAGCTTCTACCTATGGACCGTACTTTGGAACCACACAGAACACATCTCATCTCCTCTTCTTTCGCATGACAAACCGGCAGCTAGTGGAAGACAGCAATCCTATGCCCTGGTGCTGCCTTTTCTCTAGCCTGAGACATTTGGAGCTTATTCGTTCATTCATTGGGAACCTTCAACTTTTCTTGTAATGCTGGGGTTCTGCATTCTGTCAACTCTCTTAGGTGCTCCCAGGAGGGCCTCCTGATGGCCTGGGGCTCTGCCAGCTCCTGCTATCCTGTTTCAGGTGTGATCTGCCACCTCGGGGAAGGGCAGCACCATCACCACCTTCGCTCCCTCGCTCCAGATATTCTGACACCCCTTTCTCTTGGCGGAGCCTCACGGTCACAAAATCAGGCACGTGCCGTTGATTTTCCATGCAAAGACGAGGTCGCTGAGGAGAATTCATTTTCATTCACAGAGAAGGTTACTACGAGATTGGTAGCACTGTCCCGTCCAGCCGGACACAGGGCATTTCTGTGAGTTCGAGCCTCAACCTAAGAAGGAGAAGCGCCCAAGGCTCCCACACTCTCTGTTATCAGCAGGGGCACCTTCTCGATTCCTTCAAACACTCCGTATGAAAAGAACTGCCGTTCAAATCTTGCTTGAGTCTTAGGGCTCGTGGCCAACACGCTTTACCCGAAGAGGAAGGGTAATTAAATCACAGGCTCAACGTCTCAGCACCAGAGATGACAAAGTTTGTGAAGCAGGAGGGGGCCAGCCTGTGTTGGATTCATCAGACATTCCGGTGTATAAACATGCAACATAAAAATCAATGCAATAATGGGGAGCAAAAAAGGCGAGCTTTGGGGAGGAGTGGAGAGGATCAAAGTTTATGAAAGGCCTTTTTTTTTAAATGAGTCAGTTATATAATACTTTCCCCCAATCTTTATGGGTAACATAATTAGTCATTTCAAAGGTAATATTAATAAGAACTCTCAGGTAGCACTAAAACATGTTTTTCCCCCTTCTATAATTACCCAGTTCAAAAAGAGCTTTGATGTATGAAGAGCTGTAATGCAAGCAGATACTTCACAGACCCATTCGCAGCGGCAGTGCCGAAGCAGAATTTTAAGTACGATTCAGACAAGGGCTGACACAGATCGGAGTCTACCTAGCACTATTTAAAAGGAGGCGCTAAGGACATTAAACATGCATACAAGATTTAGAGGGGATGCTTAACCTACTTAAGAGAGAGACTACTTTCAAGTGTTTTTGAGTTGCGCATTGGTATGCAGTTGATAACGTTTGTACACTACTTATGCATTCATCAAAACTGGCCCAAAGTAACTCAGTGCGACAACAGTTTGAAGCCCAATTGCAATTCCTGAATGATTTCTTTTACATTGTCAGTGTTTTCTTTTTCCGATGAAGGCTGGTCTTCTCCAAAATCCGTCCCACATAAAACATACAGGTCCTACTTAGCCAGACCTAAGCAAGGGGCAGGAAGGCCCCAGCCTGGGATCAGGAAGTATCATCTCTCAGCAGCAACTCAGGTTCCATCCCTTCTTACCACTGGCTGTAGACGTGTGCCTCTGGGCCTATGAAAAAGTGTTTCGGACACCTGGAAGGATGAACTCCCCTCTCAAAGGTGTACCGCCCCCCGGGGTCATCTGAATTTACTCTGTGGCAGAATGAGATGATCCCGAACCACTGTCTGAGCACACCACCCTGCCGGGCAGGCCACACAGAACTGCCGCCATGTTTGCATTTTCAATTATAACTGATTCTCTGTATTGGAAACGTGAGATTTCATGACATGGCAAGCCGATTCCGTGTTACCACCGATGCATTTGATTAAAGTAGGCATGATGCAGTTGAAAGGAATATAATTTCCTGAAAGGCTATCTTCAGCAAGGAACGTTGGAGCAAGCTCTTTCACTTCTCAAAATGAGCTAGACCTGTAGAGTGTGGAAAGCTCACAGCAGATTTTCCATTGTCACCCTTTTCATTCACACTTGAAGGATATTAATCTATTTTTATGTTCTTGCTATTGCCAAGATAAGAACCCCCACGCACCCTTACCCAACTGCACCAAGTCTGCCTATTCATCAGGTAGGAAGGAGCACCTGCTGCGCAGGGTCGCCAAAGCTCTCAAAACAGGCTCCAGTGCTGCGCATCCGCGCTGAACACCAAGCATCGCTCCTCCATGAACAACAAACGTCTCTCCCACACACAGACGGACGCACGCACGTGAGGTGGGTCTGAAACTCCTTCATCTCTGGGCTCCCTCCCTCCGCCCTCAGTGAGAAACTAAGCAGGGGCTCATCTTCCCATTGGGCAATGGGAAGTGAAAGCTGGTGACCAGTTCCAAAGCGCGTACTCTTTCCATGGCGCTGGATAGGTTGACTGTTCTTGTAGAGTTGACAAACACGGTTAACGGAGAAAGGACTAAGTAAGTAATGATGTGTCATCTTTCAGCATTTAACAAAGAATTGGTTTCACAAGCCACAGGCACTCCACATAATCTCTAACAGCCGGGTGGGTGCTTAAGTTAATGTGAGCTAAGACTTCAAGGTCAAACCCAGAAAAGTCAGAAAAGCCCCAATTTTCTGTTTCTTTTTTTTTTAAGATTTTATTTAGTTAGTTAGTTTGTTTGGAGCATGAGTGGGGGATGGGCAGAGGGCAAGAGAGAATCTCAAGCAGACTCCATGCTGAGCACAGAGCCCAACACAGAGCTCAATCCCACAGCCCTGAGATCACGACCTGAGCCAAAACCAAAAGTCCAACACTCAACTGACTGAGCCACCCAGGCACCCCCCCTTTTTTTTTAAGATTTATTTATTTCCTTGAGAGGGGTGGGGTGGAGGGGCCAAAGGAGAAGGGGAGAATCTCAAGCAGACTCTTGCTGAGCGCAGAGCCTGACAAGGGGCTCCATCTCATGACCCTGAGATTGTGACCCGAGCCAAAATCAAGAGTTGGACGCTCAACTGACTGAGCCATCCAGGCGCCCTAGATAAGGCCCAATTTTCCACCAGTGATTCCTTCTCCACCATATTATCCACACCACGGCTCGTGGCTAGGACTCTAATGAACCCAAAACAAGTTGTGGGGAGCATCACTTGGCTGGACTCAGACACAGAAGCTGGGCGCGCCACTGGCTGAGGAGCAGAAGGTCTGGATTCCAGACTCTCCTAACACACGGCTGTCTGGCTGGCTGTTCTTTGTAGTAACTAGGATGGTGGCCCAAGCCTTGTCTTACTCAACTTTGTATCTCCAGTGCCCAGTACGTAGTAACTGGTTAATATGAGATATTATTATTAGTGTCTGAAGTTTCTGTGTTTGAATTAATGATAAGAAGAAGAATCATACCAAAATTCACTAAGTGCTTACAGTGCGCCAAGCATTCAGTTCCTGCACTCAGTCTTTGTGTGCTACAAACTAAAGAGGCAGGGGTTACCATCATACTCCTTTGGAGACACAAAGAAGTCAAGTGACTTGTCCAAGGCCACACAATTAGTAAATGGCTGGGTCTGTTTGGTGGATGCCCTCCATTTTGTTCTAGTAACTTCTGCCGGTCACTGGGATCTAGAAAAGATAAAAAGTCAAGATCCTCCCCGAGAAGAGCTCACTCTGCTTGATGTGCGAACCACCTCGAGAGGGGAATGTGTCGAGGTGCTGGAAGGAATCCATTGTGTGAGGCCTTTGGGAAAGGCTTCACAGTGAAGGCGAGAGGAGCCGCGCGTGTGCACGTACGTGTGTGTGTGTGTGTGTGTGTGTGCATGTGTATTCCTTTCAGAGGCTAACATTCTAGGTGGCACGCAGTAGATGTTCAAGCAGTGTATGTTTAGGTTAAACAGCATAACATAAATATTCAGGTCCTTACCTCGAAGAGTTAACTGAAGAGACAATTAATTTTTCAAATAACCATCTTAATGAATGCAATGGTGGTATCTTACATATTTCATTGTTGTTAGAGTCCAAAAGATCCCCCAAGGATCCCTGGACTAGGAGTAAGGAGAGCTTAACTCATGTCCCAGTTTGGCAAAGAGCTATCTGAGTGACCCCAGTCAAGTCGCTCGCCCTCTCTGAGCGGCTGTGTTCCCACCTGCAGCACATGGGCTTTGGCTGAGATGGCCTCTGGGGGTTCTCGCAGCTGTCAGCACTGTTCACCTCTGCCCCCACATCTACGGGCCTGAACGGGGGAAAGGGAGCTACTGCACGGGCCAGGGGTCCGGATAGCACGGCATCGAACATGCAGAAGACTTGTCGTGAGGAGCCCTGTGAGCAGGCCGGAGCATTGCCAGCATGAACCTCGTGGACAGGTAGCTTAGGATCTGTCCAGGGCTCCGGATGAGAGGGGCTCTGTACACCTCACCCCTTCCCTCTGCTGAAATACTAAGAATAATATCGCTGCAATTTGGGAAGTACACCTTCCTTTCTCCAAAACTGACGAAAACCTGAAATAGGGAGTCCAGTCCATGTGGCCCGACTGCAAGTGGGTGTGTTTCGTAGACTCAAATCTGCTTCTTCTAGCACAAAACCCCATGTGTGCATGGGTGCAGGGGGTGGGAGGTTGTCAATAACTTACCAGAAAACCTAATTCGCTTGAATAAATGACTTAGAACCTTTGTATCCACAGTCCCTGATGGTTCTCTGAAGAGCCAGAAACAGGCAGTGAGGGGGAGTGAGGCATGAGGGTTGCCAGGCAGTAAGGGTCAAGGGCCCCTGGGGTCCCCAGTGGGGCCGGCCCCGGGAATCAGGCCTCAGGAGAATTCCTCAGTCCTCAGTCCACTCTCAGTTGCTAACTGGCTTGTAGGAGGTTCTGCTTCTCCCTGATAGGAGAGGGAAGCCAGGCAGGGATATTAGCACAATGTCTCCGCATCAGCAGTGGTGCTGGCTGTTCAATAGCAAATGGACTGCAGGGGCTGGAGCGGGGGGGGCGTGAGGAGGGGGCACAGGGAGCAGAGCAGTCAGCCGGGAGAGGACCCACGAGCTGACTGTAGTCTGCACAGGCTGCCACTCCCAGTGTGGCCTACCAGCATGCAGCCCCTGCAGAAACACGCACTTGCCTGCTTCCCTCGGCAGGCTCTCCTTCCTAGCAGGCCCTGGGAAGACAAGGGCTGGACGATGGAGCCCTCTGGCCAGGGTCGTAAAAGTTTCCATGTAAGGAAGCAGGGCACATGGGAAGAGCTACTGGTTGGTCTCTCTCTCTCTCTCTCTCTCTCTCTCTCTCTCCTCTGGGCCCTCCCAGAATAGACATTGTGCTTCCCAGAATGTTTTGTCTTAAAGACGCTCATATAAACGGTGCTGCTTACTTAGGGTTCGAGGGCCTTTTTAACCCTGGCCAGGCCACAATCTAGGACATTGACAGCACTCGGGAAATGAGGTCCTCGTTGGGAGACTGGGAAATGGCCGTAGCACACCTTGGCGTCAGGAAGGCATCTACCAAAGCTCCCACGGAAGTCCTAGGGCTAAGGGTGGGGATGTGTGAGGTGCATTACTGTGCTCTAAGGTGGATTTACAGAGCGGCTGAATACGCTTACGCAATTGTTCAGTACATAAGGTCAACCTAGAAGACTGCCTCTAGAGGCTTTCCATAGGGCTCTGTCATTTGTGGCCCTTCCCTGTTTACCAGTTTTAACGATAATAATGCCTTATCTTTTATTGTGCATTTTGATTGAAAGAAATAACTGTTGAAACACTATCTCATTTAATCAGTAACTGAAGAACATACAGAATGTCTGCTTATCAAAATTGTAGGTGACGCCAAATGACGAATAATCAAAATTCACAAAGATATTCGTAAACCTGGCCTGAAGCCAAGAAGATAAATTTTAGCAGAGGTAGACAAAAATCACAGTTATGTTCCACCAACCAAGTGTAAACGTGCAGAACGAGGAAACCTATTTCAGCAGGGGCATCGGGATACTGCAGTCTCTTACTAGGGACAGCTACGAGACCGCGAGAGCTTACAAAGCTTATCACATGTATAAATGCACTTTAAAAGAGAACATTTAGTCTACAGAAGAGGGAGACTGAGGGAAGGTCTGCGAGGTGCCTTCAAATACCCTAAGGGCTCTCATGTGGAAGAGATCTGGGACCTGCTTTGTGGACCAAGAGGTTAGGACTCGCCCTATGGGTAAGGTTATCAGGGGACCTGCTTTAGCTCAAACTATAAAAGATTTTCTGTTCCTATGAGCTTTCCAATCATGGAGCCTATTGCTTTAGAAGGCAATGGGGGCCCATCTCTAAAGGCAGAAGATTTAAAGGGATTCCTAGAAAGGCAGGGCAGGGAGGTTAGGGACCAACTGTATTGCCTTCCATGAGCCTATGATCATATTCTCCAGCTCGGTGAAGTCAAGGATATTTATGATGCAAAACTGAATCTGAAACAGCAGGGCTTGTTTGTTTGTTGTTTTTTTACATGACATGCAAACATGACTGACCAAATTGGCTAAGGAAATTCACCATTCTCCCAGGGATGGTGGGGGAGGATTACTAGGGAGGGCCCGCTATCTCACAGTGAGACAGCTAAGAGCCCCATTTGTCTGATTGTTTGCTCAGCTCTTGGACAATCCAACAATAGTGGAACCATAGACTTTTCTGGGCTTGATCACTAATACTCCTGCCAAGCCTGTCTAGTGGTCACAATGCTGTTCCATGAAATTGAATGAATATTCTTCTCTTTGGAATGGTCTTAAGACACTCTACTGAGACTGCATCCTTGATTTCTATTCAAGTGCTGGTAGGGAAGAAGTATAAAATCAACTGTCCTATTAAACATACCTTCCCAACAATGGGCCATCACAAAATGCAATCCATTAGGGAAAAAAAAGGCCAATTCTTTTTTAGGTTTCTAACACTAAGTTATAATTTCACTGACATGGTATAAAAATCCTGGCACTGTTTCTTTCTTCAAATAAATAACTGACTGCTTTATTCAAAACTCTTTAGTCTGGGTGGTTGTTTCAGGGAATCTGGAAATTTTCTCCATCAGCCCCAGCGCTGTACATGCAAAAGGTCCAGCTCACACTGGCTGCCTTCATCCTGGTACCCCCCCAATCAGAATTTGATGTTAAAAGCGCCTAAATCTTATTTACAGTCAGGAGCACGGTGATCAGTGACCCCGAGGCTTCTCCATGTGTTCATTCAGCCAATCAGTCCACCTTCTTGCCATTGCTAGATGCAGTACGTTCCATTCCATTTACTAAATATAAAACAGGGTTGTGTATGGCCACGGGCAGTTACTCGTCAGATGCTCCACACTCAGAGTCCACAAAGAAGCCTCTCCAAAGGCAGCAACAGGTGGGCAGACCACCATGGTGACACACTGGGCAGAATTCAACCAGACCCATGGAGTTCTGCACGTGTTTTCGGCCGCGGCAACCTGAGGCCACAGCCCACCTACTTAATGGGGTTTGACACCCCAATAGACAATTGCTTTGTAAATTTGGATACTTCTCAGGACATTTGTCTCCATTAGTTGAACCAATCAGTACAGAAGACTGGCCACCCCATTAGAAAACGTTGCTCGATTGATTTCAATCTAAACTGCCTTCTTCGCGAAAAATTAGCACCAGTTCAAGAGTAGGAACTGTAAGAACCGGCCACCTGGAAATGATTTTGCAGAGACCAGGAGCAGAGAGGAACCTTAGCAGAGGGCTTCTGCTCCATGGGGCAGTCCAGGCGTTAGACGTTTCTGAGGTTTCCTGAACGCCACTTCTTCCCTAACTCAGGAACTTGTTTCCTTCCTCCAGAAGTGAATTTTGACACTGTTACTCATTTTCAAAAGCAATTTTTAAACTTTACTGTTCAGTTTCTAGCTTTTGTGTTTCAAATTATTTTGCCATCAACTACATCCAGATGACCATCATTTAAAATATAATATAATAGCATCTTGTTTTCCAGAGCAGCTTCCCTGGAAGGAACGGCACACCATGTCCTCATAGCATGAAAGAATTCCTTATGGCTAACCTCTAATTTGCTCCTTTAGCTCCAGGTCAGCCAAAGCAATCTGATAAAATTCACACACCTTCATTGGCTGTTCCCCCAGCACCATCTTTAATGATCTACATTTAGTTTCATTCATCCTAAAAAACATTTGAGTGTCTACTCTCTGCAAGGTATCTAAGAGCCAGGTAGCTGGACCAGATCCAGGCACAGGGTGTGGCTGGGCTCTACCTAGGTAACTAGAGTATTCGTAATTGGAATGGGTATGAGATAATAATTATTAGTTATCGTTCAAAAGTAGAACTAAAATAAACCTGTCAGAATTGGCTTTTAAAAAAAAAGTCACATTCCATTTGTTATCATGTTCCAGAAATCACCAAAGACATGTGCTAATCTCACACGATGGTACAGACAGACCAAGACTGCAAGTGCAGAGACGTGGGTTCTACGGTAAGTGAAAGACAAGCTCAGGCAAAGGGAGGCAGGAAGAGACATTTCATGCAATCCCCAGTCTGAGCCTTTTTGAAGCCTTACACAAGGCGTCAGTCTTCCTTTCTAAGGGCTGCTGTAGCTTTTCAAACATGATAGCTTTCTTGTAGTTTACGCTTATCACATTAAGAAAAATGGTAATGAGGAGTTCATGACAACTGCTTTTAGAAGGAACAAAGGCTCAATTGCTGAGGAAAAAAGAAGTAATATCTATTTTCATGGAAAGAGCCCTCCAGTGAACAACTTGGCCGTAGCTTTCTTCTTTCATTATTTCTGAGCTCAGTAAAAATAAGGTGTCAGGCCACGAATACAGCTGAAACTCCAGCCAATATGATTTGCACAGAATTGTCTTTCCTCTTAGAATCACAGAATTATAGCACCAGGGGGATGAAAGGGAACCGGTTTGTCCCATTCACATGAAATTAACTAACAAATTGATCATAAGGTGTTCGTCTAGCTATTGAACACCAGGCCCTCCTCCTCCATCAACACACTCCCCCAGTAAAAATCAAAATAAGTCAGGGGCGCCTGGGCAGCTCAGTGGGTTAAGCGTCTGCCTTCAGCTCTGGTCATGATCTCGGGGTGCTGGGATCGAGCCCCGCATCGGGCTCCCTGCTCAGCGGGAGTCTGCTTCTCCCTCACCCTCTCCCTCTGCCTGCTGCTCCCCCTGCGTGTGCTTCCTCTCTCAAATAAATAAATAAAATCTTTTAAAAATAAAAATAAAATAAAATAAGCCAACAGAGGCATCAAACTCTTTGCAGTCGCCTGAATTTAATAACATTACAACCACAACTAAGCCTTAGTGAAATTGATTCAGAAAGCCCCCTCGGAATATTCCAAGCCCCTAACAGGCTGAGTATTCTTCAATGCCTGGACAGTCACTCCTCTCTCCAGATTAGTTTCTTTCTGCAATTACTTCAAATAATAGGAAATAAATAGCTTCTTTATTCCATATTAAGACTGGCAAAGAGGCAGTACAAGTAAGAGCCATATCTTTTTCTAAAGGGACATCTGGCTAATGGGGAAAGAGAACATTCTAAACTCAATATGAACACTCCAGGGGCCAGGCAGTGTGGACATAAAACCTTGCCCCATAGGCATGCCATAAAGCGCCAGTCCTGTGTTAAAATCAGGAAGGCTGATGCCTGTCTGCCTTGGTGACAACAGCTACCTGCCAAACAGCATAAGCTAGAAGTGGCTACTGACAGGATACATCTTTGGCATCAGAACACAGAGATACTTATATACTAAGGCTTTACTACACGAAAATCCAATCTGATCCTTGCATCACTACCTAGTCATGTTAGTTTGTTTCTTAATAAAAAGGTAACAATCACAGAGTCTTTTTATTAAGAATTTCCCCCTGACATCTCTGAGGCACCCAAACCATTTGTACACCATGAGAAGGGGACACCTTCCAACTCCTCCCCCATCCCGCCCACCCTGCCAAGCTTTTTTTAATGACCTTGTGGGAATCCACTCCCCATGGATGTCTCCAAATCCTCTTTAAATACCATCTCTTGGGGGAAATCAGGTCAGGATGTTTACTCCCTGCTATACGTTTAGGAAAGCACCAAAGAAGATTCAACTTCACTGGAAAAGTTCTAGTGAGCAGATGTCAGGTTGGGCTTGAGGTAACTAAATGCACATGGAGGACTCTCTCCCTGGGCTTCAGACCACGCTGTGTAATCCATTTGTATCTCCTGTCCAAACGCCAGTTGTCCACTGGTGGTTTTCTACTGGGTTTTAGTCACACGCTTCACCCCAGTGCAACAGCACCCCACCCTCCCCTGCCAGTGGCTCCAGCTCGTCTCGTCTGTCCTTCATTTGCTTTCAAAAAGAAAAGAAATGTGCAAAATCATTAAAAACAATCCTGGACAGGGATTTGCAAGCTACCCACAGAGACCGTTACACAGCTGACAGAAATCGACGTGGCAGGGTCTCTGGGCTAATTAAACAAATGTGACAATTTGAAAAGCTGCAAAGTGCCTTATGAACCATGGAGTGGTCAAAAATGAAAAAGAAAAGACAAGACATGAAAGGAGCTTATATATTTAATAATTAGGAAAACCATCGCAGGGGCAATTCATACCCCTCAGCAAAGGCAGGCTGGGAGCCTATAAAGGATTGAAGCTCGGAATTCAAAGTCACACTTCGAGAATCTTTGGAATTGCTGAACCTTTAGGAAGAGTCACAATTAAATCCAATAGAAGTGTGCACGTATTTAGTGGTTAGAATTCCCCAGAGGTTTCGATTTCATCTGTGTTACTGTGTTTCATCCACTCAAGAATCCAGGCAAGTAGTTCTCCTAGTTCTCATTTCACGGATCAGATTCCCGCGTCCCAGCGAAGAGCAACCTCTGGGACAGAGTCACGCAGCCAGTGTGTGGCAGATGAAGGACCTCTGTCTGGGTGGTGGCTTTGCACGCTGGGCTTTTGCCACCACTGAGCTCCAAAAGGATGGGTTTTTCTAAAGGGAACATCGTCAAAGAGGCAGCAGGAGGCAGGCTTTGTCCCCTTTCTGTAGGCCAATCAGATTTTGGTGGTTTTAGAAGCTACTTTATAATTGCTTTGAAAGCACTGCCCTTACTCATGCTACTTCCTCAATTCGTTGTCATGTGTGTGCGTCACACAACCTGGATGGCCAATCAAAGCCAGTAAGCCCACCTCTAAGGAGAAGCCTCGCTTTATTAAATGAGCCTTGCCACGAACGTAGAATCCGGTGAGTGGTGGTTGACAGGACTTAGGCCATGTTAAGGTTAATAATCCAGATCTAGGGTCCCTGTGATAGCATTAGATTATGGTGCATGTGAGCAACTTCCCCTATGAAGTAAAGGGTCATCTAAAGTCTCCGGAGCTGTCCAAGTGCCTCCTGTGGTCCCTCCTTTAATGGTGTGCCTTAGGTGAATATCTCACGGGAGGAACAAGCTGGAAAGCGGAGAAAAGGGGGAGTGAAAGTGAGGGAGGGGAAGGAGGCAGGGGTGCATACGAATCAGGTGCTGGGTTTTTATAGTACCATGTTTCTGGAAGGGGCCCTGCCAGGGTCTTGCATACCCTTTGCTTCCCAGAGCCTGGGGGTGAAAGCACTATCACTCCTATGGAACGCGGGGAAGGAACTCGCCCGAGGCCTGGAGAGTGGGGTGGGCACTTCCCTGCACTGCCTTCAATTTCTCTCCTCTTCTCTCTTTTGTGGGGACATTCGCTTTATCTCTTTCTACTTAGCCTGATTTTTGGTCCTTTTTTATGCAGTAGGAGTCCTGCTCGGGACTAGAGTAGCATTTGACTAGCAGACTCTATGTAAGCCTCAGGATGGAAATAAATTATTTAGATAGACTCTAAACATGGTCAAGGGTACGTAGTCAAAAAGTAAAACTAGATTTGGTTTTATGTAATGATCAGACTCAGAATGAAGACCTGGAGCAGATCTTAAGACAGAAGCTAGGGGCAGTTCTCTTCACTAGAATTTTCAGCCATGAAAATAAATACTATTATTTTGTACTGTCCAATGATAGCCACTGGCCACATGTGGCTCTTGAGTGCTTATGATGTGCCTCATGGACTGAGGAACTGAACTTTTATTATAATTTAACACATTTAAACTTCACTAACCAGCCACGAGCCACATGTGGCTACCGTTACCGGACTGGACAGAGCAGACTAGTCAACACTTCAATTCTACAGGTGGAAAACCTGAAGCCCACCATGCTTCAGAGATGAGCCAACGGTTGCAAAAGAAGGTCGTGGATGGGTCAGGCTTAGCTTGGAGGTCTCCTGATGCCCAGTCTAGTGCCTTCCTCTGAATCCCAGTTCTTCCAAAGGCAGGGGCTCTGTGGTCTCAGCTGGGTGACACAGCCCACCATTCATTTTGGTATCAAAAGTGCTGAGTGCGTGGGGCGGCGCCCTCTGGGGGCTCTTGGGTCGAAGAGCAGGAAAGAGTCTGCAAAAGTTGAGTGTGGACAAGCTCCTTGGGTTTTCTCTAGTCCCAACAGGTCCTGAGAAGTTGGGACTGAAGAGAAAACCACCAGAGGCTTAGAGAGCCGGGATGCTTTTGTCTGCCTCAGCTTTCGATGGGCCTGTGTTCTGTATTGTGTGATCTGGCAACTTCTAACTAACATGTTGCCAGGGGAGAGCAGGATGAGCTGGTTTGTTCCCAGGAACGGGAGATCTGGGGGGTGGGGTGGGGTGCTCTGTTTTGACACGACCTCTGCTGTGAGGCTGAGAGTGTCTAACAGAAGCAGCATACAGGTTTTCAGTCACAAAAAGAAGTCTGGAAAACTCCCTCTGGAGGAATAAAACACATGTCATGGAAGCATCTTCCTTGTGTCCACACTGATAGTAAGCACAGTGAATGGTACCAAACTGGCCCCTTTAACATTATTTAAGAGATTCGAATCAGCTCTGCGATTACAGTAGCATATGGGGTCTCCACCTTTGCTTTTAATCAATGCCTTGTTTCTAGTGATATTGCTAACATTATTATACTTTGAGGAGCAATATTAAAAATAGGTTAGAGCAAAGGTATTAAATAATGCTTGGCAATGGAAAAACCTAGCACAAAAAGTAGCACTAAATATATTATTTGAAGAAATAAGAAATGGAGTCATTATAATGCCTAGTATTTGTAAAACTATTCCACTTACTAACCACTATCATCTGCTTATTAACTTCCAATAGCTCCGCGGAAAACATATTATTACTTTACCAAGGGTGGACATGACCCTGTGAGGCCATTTTCTCTAATCATTTCTCTACAAATTTCAGTCACTCAACAAACAGCTACTCTATGCACTTCTTACATACCTACCCTTGTCACTTTCGTGGACATGTCAGGCTGGGCAGAGGGGCTTCTGGGCTGGGCTAAGGGGACAGAGATATGAGTGTGACACAGACCCCGATCTAAGGAATGTGATATTATGCCATGAGAGGCAGTCCTTCCCACCACACGAAGGTGACAAGTGTGGATGTAGAAAAGGTAATGAGGGCACCAGAAGAAGGAGAGAGAGATTCATTTCATTTGGACAGTTAGGGCTTCAGAGAAGAAGTGATCCTGGGGTTGGCTCTTCCATGGTGTGAATGGGAGTCTACCAGGCAGACCTAATATTTACCCAGTGTTCCAAGCACAATCTAGGGGCATAACTAACGTATATTAGCTCATTTGATCATCTCATTAATCCTGAAAATTAGGCAGTATTGGGGCACCTGGGTGGCTCAGTCATTAAGCGTCTGCCTTCGGCTCAGGGCGTGATCCCGGTGTTCTGGGAATGAGCCCCACATCAGGCTCCCACGCTGGGAGCCTGCTTCTTCCTCTCCCCCTCCCCCTGCTTGTGTTCTCTCTCTCGCTAGCTGTCTCTCTCTCTGTCAAATAAATAAATTTTTAAAAAATCTTAAAGAAAAAAAAAGAAAATTAGGCAGTATTATCCCAGTTTTGTAAGTGAGATCCAGAATGGTTAAGTCACCCAAGAATGTTCAGCAAGGGAGAAGAGCCAAGCTCTACTTCCTTAACCGTGATGTCTCCCTAGAACATTCTTCCTTTTACTGCTCAGATACTTATCTCCTTGTAACTGCCCCTCAGGGGTTGGGTTCTACCATTTGAGGCCTCCTAGCCTAAATCCAGCCTCGAGGCTCACTCCCACACTGCAAGTCCCTCAGGCATGGGTGGCCTGCTCCCTCTTCTAGTTCAATCTTCTCTTGGCTAGCCTCGCTCTTCAGGCATTCTGATTGTGGATCCACTCACTATCCTGCTGACTTGTTGCTAAATGCATTTCACTTCAGCAGCATATCTCTTAAAATTTGTTATGAAAATTTTGGAAATTGAGAAAATTTAGAAAAGGAAAAAACTCACCCATTATCCTGTCACCCTAACAAAATGAGAACTATTATTTCAGGTATTTTCCTTTAGTTTCTTTTTATTCGTATCTTTACATGGCTATAAAAAGTAAGTACATAAAATGTTATAGTCTGGTTATTTCACTTCATAGTATACCGTAAGGTGGTTTTTTTTGTCCCTGTTGCTACATCAACCTCAGAGCCATCTTTTTAACAGCCGATTATTTTTCTGAGTGTATAAGTCAGAATTTGTTTAACTATCTCCCTATTGTTGGACATACAGTAGCATTTTTTGCTAATTACAAATAATACTGTAATGAATAACTTTGTTCATGTAGTTTTTCTAGGGGTTTGAATTTGCCCCATAGCACGGTTTCCCCAAAATGCAATGACAGATTATCAATGTACCTCTAAAAATGGGGTGACCATCCTAAATAAACATAGAGGCACACCATGTTCATGAACTAAAAAGGCACACCAAGTAAATTCATCTACTGATACAATGCAATACTTACTAGCATTCAAGCAGGATTCTTTGAAAATACAGACAACACGTTTCTAAAACTCATATGGAAAGAAAAGGAAATTAGAATAGTCAAACTACGTTAGAAAAAAGAACAAAGGTGGAAGATTCACGTTATCCTAATTTTAAGACTTGCTGTAAAGCTACAGTATTGAAGACATTATGGTGTTGGTGAAAGGCCTGGGGCATAGACCAATGCAAGAAACTGAAGGATCCAGAAATGGAACCACATATATAAGGTCAACCTACTTTTTACAAAAATGCAAAAGCAATCCAATAAAGATAGTCTTTTCAACAAATGGTGCTGGAACACAATGAACAATGAGCTCCAACCTACACCTCACAGCGTATAGCAAGATCAATTCAAAGCCAGTCAAAGTCCTACACGTAAGGCATGAAACTATAAAATTCTTAGAGCAAAACACAGGAGAAAATTTTTATGACTTTGGGTTAGACAACAAGTTCTCAGACTTGACACCAAAATCATAATCCATGAAAGAAAAAAAAACTGATAAATTCGCCTTCAGCAAAAACAAAACAAAACAAAAAAAACTTTTGCTCTTAGAAAGGCACTGTCAAGGAAATGAAAGAAAGAAAATATTTGCAAAGCACATATCTGACTCAAAACTTATATCCAGCATATATATAGAACTTTGAAAATTCAACAATAAGGTAACAAACAATCTGGTTTTTAAAGTGGGCAACGGATTTGAATGCACGAGTCATCAAAGAAGACTTATAAAAATGAAAATGAGCACATGAAGAGATGCTCAACATCATTAGCCATTTGGGAAATGCAATTCAAAACCACAGTGACGTACCACTACATACTTATTAAAAAGCCTGAAATAAAAAATAACAATAAGATCAAGTGCCTGCAAGGATGTGAGCTAGATTTTTCATAAGTTGCTGGTGTGAATGCAAAATGGTATAGCCGCTCTGGAAAACAATTCAGCACTTTTTAAAAATAAGGTTAAACATACACTTGACCCCCAGTACCCCTCTCCTAGGCATATATCCAAGATAAATAAAAACATAATCGCACAAAAATCTGTACGTGATTTTTAAAAGCAGCACTATTTATAATCACCAAAAAACTAAAAACAACCCAACTATTCTTCAATGGATGAATGGGTAAACTGAATGAACTTTCTTTTAAATGTGCTGGCCAGAAATCAATACCACATGCCAAGTGTGGTCTAAGTGGAACAGAGCAGAGCAGATCTATCCTCTTCTTAGTTCTAGGTGTTCTAGAGCAGGGGTCAGCAAACTACCTCTCATAGGCTAATTGTGGCCCACTGTCTGTTTTTATAAATAAAGTTTTATTGGAACACAGTCACAAGCATTGTTTTACACACTGTCTATGGATGCTTTCACGCTAAAACAATAGCATTTAGCTGTTGAGACAGAGACCATACGGCCTAAAAAGTCAAATGTATTTACAGTCTAGGCCTTCACAGGAAAAGTTCGCTGAGCCCTGCTCTAGATCCTTGCATGAACACATCTGTGGGCAGTAATACATGTTACCACTAAATTTTTTATTATCTACTCAGAACGCTGGCAGACTGAAGCGCATTGCCATATAGATATACTCCTACGGAACTTCATTTTAGTAGATTCGGCACGTCTGGTAAGCTGTTTTCCTGATTCCGACACATGGTACTGTTGTTAGCAATTGCCTGGCTTCATCATTATCCACTGGGTCAGGAGTTGAGCCCTGTAGTAATCACTTAAAATCGATTTCGTCAGCCCTATATCCTCATGTTGAAAGACAGAATGCACAATAGTTAACAGCACGGACTCAAGCCGGGTTGCCCAGGGTTGAGATCTTGGTTCTGCCACCGGCTAGCTGTTGAACTTGGAAAGTCACTTAGGCTCAAAGTACTTCCATTCCATGATCATAGCACTTGCTACCAAAAAAAGGCTATGCAATTATTTGATATTATTATTAGTGTGTACATTCAGTTCGGGCCAACCTGAGTTCCAATCCTGTTTTGTCCCTTTAGTAGCTATATGATCACGTGCTTTGGGACAATTTATTTAACCTCTCTGAGGCCTCCAGGCTGCCCTTGGCCCATCAGTCAGTGGTCTCTGGGTAATGAGCTAAGCACTGCTGGAGAAATCATACAATCTACAGGTTGGAACCTTGACATCGCCTCATCATCTTACTAAGAGTAGTCCTTGGGGAGCCCCCCCCCCATCAATGACTATTTCAAACCTTCTCTAATCTCCTCAAACCTCTAAACTTCCCCCTGGCTACCTCCAACCCCTGCTGGCTCATCAGGAGACTCGGACTAGAAATAAAAAATTCTGAAATGCTCCCACATTCACTTCTAATATTTTGTGGTTTTGTTTTTAATCTTTAATGCATCTGGAAATAATAGTGTTGTGTGGTGTGAGGTAAGAATCCAAGATTAACTTGAGAGCAGAAATGTTTGTGATGCCATCCTTCCTATCCAAGAATTATACGCCTTTCCAGTTTTTCTAAAATGTTCTTTGGTGTCTCTCATAGTGACTTAGTGTGTTCATATAGCTTCTGGCACATTTCTTGTTAAATGAATTCATAAGATATA
Organism: Ursus maritimus; assembly: GCF_017311325.1. Classification (NCBI taxonomy): domain Eukaryota; kingdom Metazoa; phylum Chordata; class Mammalia; order Carnivora; family Ursidae; genus Ursus; species Ursus maritimus. The sequence continues at coordinate 21,202,690 of NW_024423319.1, forward strand.
AATGGAGTCTGTTGGCCCATTATATCTTACAGTTGGTTGCTTACATGTAAAGACTGTTTCTATATATTTATTTTGCACACTGAAATAGTGCTGAATTGTTGTATTGTTTGTAATAGTGCTTTTGGTTAATTCTTTGGGGAATTTCAGGAAAACAGTGTGTATATAAATACACACACACACACACACACACACACATATATATATATATAATCTACAAATAATCATTTCACACATTCTCTCCCATTTTAATACCTATTATTTCTTTAGCCTGTTTAATTGCCTTGGCTCACCTCCAGGACAATATTAAATAATAATGGTGATAAAAACGTTTAGTCTGATTTCTCAACTACTGTGGGAATGCTTTTACAATGCCTCTGTGAAATGTTACACTAGCTTTTGGGTTGAGATGGATACATTTTATCATATTAAGGATGTTCCACCTATTTCTACTTTATCTAGAGTAAGTGTTGAGTTTTGTCAAGTATCATTTAGCATCGATGAAGACAATCATGTAGTTTTTTTCTTTTTTATCCTATCCATAAAAGGCATTATATTCACGGATTTCTTAATACTGAATCAGCTTTACTTTCCTGGAATAAAGCCCACTTGGTCATGGTGCATATCCTTTAAAGTTCTGTCTGATTCTATCAGCAGTTCACTGAGGAAATTTTCATCAATATTCACAAGTGATGTTACTCTGTAATTTTCTGTTTTGTATTCTGTTTTTGTCAGATTTTGGCATCAATATTATGTGCTAATTTGGCTCTTCTAAAAAAATACTTTGCAATATTTTCATCTGGTTCTATGTTCTGAAACCATTGGGCTGTATTACTCCTCCATGGTTTGGTTTAATTTCCCTATGAAACCCTGCCTGGGACTGATGATTTCATGAATGAGTGGGACTCCTCTTCATTTCATTGATGGTGATAAGTCTGTTCAGATTTTCTCTCTTCTGGAGACAGTCTGAGTCAATTACATTTCACAAGAAAAATTGTACATCTCATCTAGATGCTTATATTTATTTGTTCTGAGGTGAGTGGATTACCACTAACAATTATTTTAATTTCCTCTGTATCTGAAAAGTTATTACTCTTTATTATTCCTTGTTTTATGTATTTGTGCTCCCCCCCCTTGGTGAGGTTAACAAATGATTGATTGCTGTTACTGTTTCATCTTGGAAAAACAAAGAACAGATCTTAAAAGTGCTAATTCTAATGAGTTTCTGTCTGTAATTCATTATTCTGCAGCTCCTGACTTATCTACTTTTAAAACAGCATCTTTAGGCTCTTGTATCACTGCTTTGGCTCTTGTTGTTGTTGTTGTTGTTTTAGATAAAATTGCTTCATTTTTAAATAATTCCTGCCACTGTGGTGGTCATAGCTTTGATTTGTTCCCTAGCAACATTTTTTTTTAATTCCTTTTTTTCTTTTCTTCTTTTTTGTTTTTTTATTTTTGCACAGCTCTTACGGTGGTTCCTTTGATGATGATGATGATGATGATGATGATGATGATGATGATGATTATTATTGATTTTTCTAGTGACAAGTGTTCTTCCTGGACAAGAATTGTTTGCGGGATGTTTCTGTGGCAGCGGGAGCCGTGGCTCCGTCCCAGACTAGCAGGGGTTCTCTTCTCAACACCAGTGTGTGCGATCAAGTGCTTTGGCTTCTATTTCTGTCTTATCAAGAGACATCAGGCCTACAGGCTGCTCATAAAGCAGCTTGTCAATCTTCCACCTTGTCTCAGCAACCAAGTGCTTTCCACAAATGTGGATTAGTTACATCACTTCTCATTCAATCCTGCCTTTCCCACTTCTCAAGATCTGTATGTTTCAGACTTGGTCCACAGAAGCTTCCATTACAAACCTTCACACCCAATCCCATTATTCCCATATTGGTTTTGCTTTTCATGGTGTGCCACTTATCCTTTTTTTTTTAAGATTTATTTATTTATTTTAGGGAGAGAGAGCACAAGCAGGGGGAGCGGCAGGCAGAGGGAGAGGGACACAAGCAGACTCCCCGCTGAGCAGGGAACTTGATGTGGGGTTCGATCCCAGGACCCTGAGATCCTGACCTGAGCTGAGATCAAGTGTCGGATGCTTGAACGACTGAGCCACCCAGGCGTCCCTGTGCTGCTTATCCTAAAAGCAGTGCTTCATCAGCTATGCTCTAGATCCATGAGCATGGGAACAATTCTTTGGATTCTTCCCTAACCTTCACAGAATAAATTGTGACTTAGGCTTATGTACATCTTCTGGTTAGATCAGTTACGGAGTTCACACTTCTTTTTCTCATCCTCCATAACGCTTTTGGCGATTAACAAGAGACAGCATGAGCCTGGCTCTATTCTTTCATTTCGAAACTGGAAGATGCCTACCAAATTGACTCGGAGAAGCTATGCTCTCTATGTATTTTCCAGAGACACTGGTTTTACCTCTACCCAGATACAAGTGCAACGGCCAACATCCTGGCATTTCTTCTTTTTTTGCTAACCTGATCCTACTAGCACAGCTGGGACAATGAGGCCGGTTCTCAAACAACAGTTGGAAGCTATTACTTCTTTCAGATAAGCCTAGACTGCTTTTTGGCAAACCAATACACTGTTTCATTACCCTCTCTGTACACCCAAGATACAGAAAGCAGGTGTAAATTCTACACGTGGCTTAAATTCTCACCTGCTTTCATTCAATTCACTAGAAAATAATAAATCACCATATTCACAGAAAAAAACAGGTTGTCAGAAAACAGACTTATTTTTATAGCACACCTACGAAATATAGAGACTCATATATCGACTCGGTGATTTTAAAGGGGCTACTCTTGCTCACTCCCTGGACAGCTAAATGCTGAGTTGCTAAGTTATTGGTATTTGACATCATCTCTTCCCTGACATGTCCCACGTTTGACAGGTTCCCATGAATCACTGGGCCAGTCACCTCGTTACTCACGTTACTCATTTTCCCAATGACGTCTGTATAATCATTTAAAATTCACATCATACACTAGCTGCAAACCCCTAGATTTCACATGAAAATATTTAAACTGCTTGACAGGCTCTAAGTGCATTTGGAAGCACACTGGATGGCTTACCTACATTGTTCACATAATAGTTGTTATAATTAAATTTAGCATCTTTCTTCTGGGTTGGTTTGTGTTTGAGAAAAGAGAAAATGATTACTGGGAGGCAAATAATGGCTAATATCTCTTATGGGCTAATTTGCTCCCATGAATAGCTCACCTCACACACGCATACTACGTATTAAGTCCATTAGTGCTTTGAATTAGCTTCAGAAAAGGTAATACTCCACATAATTTACCCAGTCAAGGGCATTTTCACCTGCTGACAAATTTACATATTTCCCAATGTCATTAGGTAAGAGCTAGTCATCAGAATAGCAGAGGGTGCAATCAGTAGTTAGTTCATTTATTTGACTCCATCAATGTTAACATTAATTATAGTCTAAATTATATTTAGCAATTGTTGTCTTTTTTGGATGGAACACTACATTACTATTTCAAGAAACTATAATTTTAAAAGTCCACATCAGAATAGGATAGATGCTCTTTGAAACATTCTGGAAGGACTAGTATTTAAGACTGCTATACAGAAAATCGTTTGCATGATTCCAATTTGAACATTATTTATACATTAATTTGACAGGATATAAAATCAATTGCCTAATTATTGGTTAAATTTATCAAAGAAATTCTACTGAAAGGTGCTTGATTATGGTGCATAGTTATGATAATATAATCAAATTTCCTTTCAGACATAATTGACCAATTTTGTTCCCTGATCCATTTCTTTCTCGTTCTTAAGAAGGGCTTCTTCATTTGTTTCCCCTTTTAAAAGTAAAAAAATAGCAAATACCGTGCATGGTCGTTCTGTAATTATTTGGTAAGATCTTTCCATGCTAAAACTGTACACTTAAACACAGACCTAATACGTGGAATTGCCATAATTTAGAATGCTGTAAACACAGATCATGCCGTAATGCGAAAGAGGGACCCATGTCGGTGTTTACCAACCTGATCCATATGGTGGGGAGAGATCCGTAAGATGATACAGTTTATCAAATCGAGTTCCCTAAATCTTAGCTAGCAAATTCAGCATTCCCCATAAACAGTGAATTACCCTTACAGATGTTAAACTATGAAATTATCAACTACTGAAGGTACTTTGCTAGGAAACACAATCTGTTCGGCGTCAAGGCTAAGAGAAGCGCTCTATCTACATTTTCAACTCGAGAAAGGACTTAATTGATAGTTTGTTGATATTTGTAAGTAAATTCTTGCAAGGAACAAATAAATCATACCACTGCAAAGCAAATAATCACTGAGCATCCCTTCTCGGCTAGTGGCATTTAGTGCACGCAGCTCTCCTTGGCTTAACTCTTCCAGAAGTGATGAGTCTAGGACCCACCAAGCCCCGTAGAGCTCAGGAGAGAAGCTGCAGCCCATATGATTTACATAGGAGCAGCTTCGGAGTCCCTCCTCTGATGGATGAATTGTAACTGCAGCAGGCCACCAGAGTCCTCGTTAGCTTTCATTTCTGTTGGGACTCGAGGGTAGCTGGAGTCGAAAGAGAAAATGGCATACCGACGGAGGCAGGTCCGCGGGCCGGGCCCGCTCTTGCCTTTCTGTTTCTGATTTGTCAAACGTAGAATAGGCATCAACGTACTTGACAAGTAGCGAAGACGAGCGGATCTATACAGCTTGTTTTGTGGCCGTTGGAGGAGAGGCGCTGTAGCCTGGTGGTTTCTGGCCTGTTTGAAAAACTACTTGAAATTATTTTGGTGTAATTGGATTCAGGGAAGTAACGGCAGCTGAAAGGAATTGGGGGCTGATGCCATCACAATGTTCATCATAAAGGAGACCGGAGCTGGGGAAATCAGAGTGGATTCAAACGGCTAGCGTGGGGGCTGTTTCACAGAGTTTTAGGGTCATCGCAAGAGGTACGTGACGTGTGCGCAAGTGGTACACTGCTGCGATTTTTTATGAGTGGCAGTAACGTGTCATTGTTATTATTTTCTCCTTTGAGGGGAGATTTGGACATATTAAGAATGGTAGGAAGAAAGAATTGATTAATTCCTGACACCTGCTCAAAGCGGTCAGAACTAAGTCAGCCAGCATCTGGGGCAATTTTTTATTTTGAAATCCAGAGATTCTCCCCATAGGTTTGTGACAGGGCGGTGGACAGTTTGTTGTAGGGCAAAACGGAGACCAGGTTCCATTTCTGCTTCTGCCGCATACTAGCTTCCCCCTCGCTACAGGTCATTTATAACCTCTCCGGGCCTCAATTTCCTGAAATAATTAGGGACTACACCACGTTTCCTATTATCAAAATAAGATAAAGGAGTTCAAGTGCTTTCAAAGGCAGTCATGTGCCGTGGAAAAATAAGGTCACCCTATCAGGCCAGGTCAACCCTGGAAGACCAGAGGAGGTGGGCCACACGACAGTATAAGACGCAGGAGCACAAAGAAAGAGAAGTCCGAAGGAGAGCTGAGGCCACGATCACAGAAATGGTGAGAGGTGCTTTCAAAGAAAGCCAACTGGTTTGAATTGGAACAGCATTTTGGAAAAGGAGGCTAAAATAAAATGCATTAGAGAGAAGTATTTCCACTGCCTGGGGACTGAGGGGCTGCGAGAGGGGAGAGGCCAGTCGTGTTGTAGTTGGTTAATAAAAGAAGTCTGTCCCAAAGTGAGATGAAGTGGGTTTGCATGCTTAGCCTGCTGGGCTGTGGAGGGCAAAAAGGGGGGGGGGAGAATCAGCGAGGTGGGGAGGTTGAGAGAGCAAACAGACGGCGACCTCCATGTTTGCCATGCAAATCGTGTGCACGCTTTAAAGATTCTCTCCCTGCAGGTGGGTAGTGGGGTGGGACGGTGAGTTATTACCCCCTGTTTGCTACATGAAGAGATCGAGAAGCCACACAGCTAGAGAGTGACGGACCCAGCACTTCCTACCCCTGGGCTAGAGCCCCTTCCTCCGCACAGCTACACCCTCGCTCTTGGCTTGTCTGAAAAGTGCTCCCGGTGTCAGAGAGAGGTGGAGAGAAAGAGGAAGGGAAAAGGTCCCCCGCTCCCCGGAGGAGGCAGATGGGAGTACGGCCATACAGAAGGCTGCCCTCGAGCAAACACGACCATGAACCTGTTTGGGCTATACAAATTTAAGAATTACTCATAAAATTTAGGACATAAACTTCAGAATGCTTACTTTCATTCTAAGCATGGGAAATGAAACATGTCATTCCTCACTAAAGCAAAGCCCGCTCATTAATGGTGCTGTTGAAAAAAAACCCAGAATTCTATACAATCTATAGCCCTTCAAAAAAAAAACAAAGAAAAAAAAAGACGTTTCCCTCGATTCTCTTTCAAGAACAGAAGGACTTTTGTTACTTCCTCAAAGGGTGCTATCTTTTACGAGCTTATTAAGGCAACCTGCTTCTTTTCTTTCCATGTTTAAGTGACATTCTGTTGTTTCCTTAAGTGGCTCCTCCAGCGGACCGGGGCCCCCAGCCTCTGCCAGGTGCTCACCCGGCTCCCCTCGCTCGGGCAGTGTGGGAGCCCCACAGGCCCCAGGACCAGGCCGCTCTTGAAGAGATTCCAATTGTGACCAATTAGGTGCTGATTTTGAAATGGGTCCCACATTCCTTTGGGAATTAAGAAAAGACCACTGACTTCATTTGGAAGAGAGCAAGAGGCTTCTTGCCATGTTCCCGTCCTTTAAGGAAGGCAGCCAACACACTAGTAAGGATTTGGTGTCTCTGGTTGATCTGACCATCTCCGTCCAATGGAAGGAGCAGGCAGCTGTGGTCCCCAGGTGCAGCACACTGGTGGATTTCTCAACAACCACCCACCCTCCACCCCAACCCCTGGACCCCGGGAGAGATGACAGAGGGGTTCCTGAGCTCTCACAGAAGTAGCCAGTATAGGGGTGCCCGGATGGCTGAGTCGGTTGGGCGTCTGACTCTTGGTTTCAGCTCAGGTCATGATCTCAGGGTTGTGAGATTGAGCCCCGTGTCAGGCTCCATGCTCAGCACGAGTTTGCTTGAGATTCTCCCTCTCCCTCTGTGCCTCCCCTCCCCCATGTTCTCTCTCTCTAAAGTAAATAAATCTTTTTTTTTTTTAAGTAGCCAGTATACTCCCAAATCAGATGGTCTCGTCTCTGATCAAATTAATGTGACTCGTCTCTTTAATAGGCAGCAACAACGTTCCTGGGCTGAAAACTGGTGAAATCAGTGGTCAGGGCAACCAGACAATAAACAGCTCTCTCCTCTTTATTATTCCTTGGGCTGCACTGTCACAGTTTCCCTTGGAACCCCGGGCTGCCTGGAAGGCAGGCACCACGGGGAGTCTCAGGCAGCAGTGGGGGTGAGTTCCACACTTTGGTAAGTGCAAGGAGGTGTGCGACTTCTCAGTGGCACACTGCTTGTCCTCGGCCCTGGGCAGCAAGCCTGCGTGCCTTTCTCATGGCCACACTGATCATCATTTATCATAATAATAAGCATCTGGACCCCTTGGCAGCTTCTAAGGGAATCAGGACAGGTATCATTATCCTGTTTCACAGACAAGGAATGGAGATTCAGAAAGATGGAGTTCTCTGTCCAAATCACAGAGTGACAAACAGCAGAGCTGGCCCTGGGACTTGGTGCCACGACTCCCGTTCTTCATGTACTGTGTCGCCTTGCCTTATGATGCCAGCAGCCAGAGACAGGAGACCCATTTTCCTGGCTGGGCTCTGGCGTTGTGTTTGCTTTAAGCGTCTACTCTGGAAGATGCAACTCTGTGCTGCCTCCCTGCCGTTCTTACGCACACACTCCCTCCCATTAGGAACAGGGGCTATAGCTTGCCTTCACTCTCAGGTCTCCCCGCCTCGCCGCCCTCCATCCTCCCACATCTTGCCCCCTCATCATGGGCCGCAGCCCCCACAACCCTGTTCCACCCACGTTGGTGTGGGAGGCGGCAGTGAAGTTGAGACTCGAGATCCCAGAGAGCAGAAAGCCCAAGATTTAGGGTAGGCTGCTTGAAGAGGGAGAGTTTCCTGAAGAAGGTGGGGAGTCTCAAAAGAAAGACCCAAAAAGGCACAAGAATGAAACAGAAGCTTGGGGAGACAAGACGAGTTTGGCCAGGGATGGGGAGAGGACAGGTGAGAAACGAGCCAGGAGGTGTAAGCAGAAGGGTCTTGAAGTGGAATGCGAGGATTCCCCATCAGGATACTCCCAGAAACAGCACAGTAATTACTTGAAACAGCTTAAGCAGATAGATTGCTTCGTTATTAAAAGGCACAGAAATAAAGGTTTAAACTCACCCGCAAGATTTCTTCAACACAGCTTGGATCACTGGGAAGGCTTACCTAAAATAAAATAAACAAACAAAGATTAAGCACCATTTAGCTATTCTCAGAGAAGCTCGTTGTATAATACTTTACACGGTAGGAAAAAATTGTAAAGAAAGGAAATATAGCTATCAATGTGAGCTTTTCCCCTGTTAAGTACAAAACTGAAAGTATCTGCTAGTGGCCAATTTTATTTTGCTTTCATGAAGCAGGAAGACCACAGTGCAAGGTGCAGAAAGAGAGTGACACAATCTGTCACTGATGTTCTGTGGGAGGCTGGGCTGTCCCCCCCCCCCCGCCCCATCACCCAGGCTTTACTTTGCTCATCTATCCAAAGAAGGAGCTTGACCTCCTCATCTTTAAGGCCCATTTAACCTTCTGCCAGAGTTTAATATATTGTTCATAATCACAGATTTTTAAAAGACAAGGCCTATAGGACACCTATGATTGAATTAAGTTCTTTTTAAATTAAGGAGTCTAACCAGATGCCTGCAACTCTTCTCCAAAGCACCAAGGCTCAAAGTCCTGTGTAAACGGCAGGCAGGCCTTGGTACGCACAGAGAATCGCACAAACATACAAAGTGAATCCCGTGAGCCTTCTTTCCCAGCATGACATCTTCCTAATCAATCAAAATTCAAGCAACTTGCAGAAATGTCCCAAGGATTCACTGCAGGTCCGGCACATGGCTCTATGCTCCAGGGGCTCTACAATCAGTGAAAGCCAGAAGCCGAACACCAAAGCGAGGAGAGAGGTCTGCTGGGTGTGACGTCACCTGTGTGAGTTACAGGCATCCCCCAACATCCCTCTCTCCTTCACACCTTCCCCCTCTCCAGGACTGCAATTTGTCACTTCCGCTTCCCGCCAGCTCTGGCAAGAAGAACATTTGGTCTCTTTAATTCACTGCCTCGGAAGGTGAAAGGTCAGTCCTGTAAAGACAGCACGGCCACAGAGACTATACATTCCAGACCTCTCGCGGGGGCGATTAGGGAATAAGCCTCTAGTTATTCTGATAGACTGAAGGATGAGCATAACTCCATCTGGGGAAATGGGAAACAGAGTATGGCTCCAACCTGCAAAGAGACACGCTACCACCGTCAGCAAATCTTAATTCAGCATTAAAGTCACTGCTGTACAGGCATTAATTTCAACCTGTATTTCTTCAGTAACTTCTTCATGTAAAGGGCCCTGCTTTGGAAGCCTAAAATCTCTAGTGGGGCAGGGGAGCTAAGCAAGAGTCTCCCGTAATGCAGGAGCCGTCCATTATCCAGTATGGTCCCAGTTCACACCTGTTATCCTAGAGTAATTATTGACAGTGTCTCCTCTCCCCATCACAAATGTCCCAGTTTGGATGATAAATTATACAGTCACCCTTCCCAGCACAATAATATTCTAGTACTGGGTAGAAAGAACAGTAGAAGGAAAGGCTGAAAAAGCGGTCCAGGCACAACTTCCCAGAGGACCTTAAATGCAGGTTCCCAATAGGGAGCTACGGGGTAAGGTTTGGCCCAGCACAGAGCATTCATTCATTCAACAAATTTTGTGAGGGCCAGTGACTGTGCCTCCAGCCTTCTGCTATGCACAAATACAATGAAAAGCAAAAGGAGACACAGCTTCCTTACTCTTGGAGTTTGTAGACTCAAGACGAAGGTAGATACGAGGAATCGCATAGTCAACGTAGGACTGAAACTGTGGTAAGCGCTACCCAAGACCATCCCACAGGCACTAGCTGTGCAAACTGAAAGATTCCTTGTCCAAATAAGCGTGGGAAATACCGCGATCCACCCCCCGCACGGAAAGCCACTATGTGCATTAAAGGCTCGGAGACACCTATCTAACCGTTTAACTCCAACACATTCCCAACTTTCTGGATCACTGAATTCTTGGCTTTTTAGTTTTTCTGATTTTTGTTTCCCAAACCACAATTACCACCATTCCACATAGAATGAGAGTTTGCAGAACACACACTGGAAGATGCTGGTCTCACATAGCACAGGACTAGAACTCAACGGATTAGTTTTAACAGTAGATACAATCTCATTCCATTGCTCAATGCTGCAGCAACTGTATTTTCCAAGACAATCCTTGAACTTCTAACAAATAACCTTTTCCAAAGGTCAAAATGATTATAGCAGAATTAAATCTTCAATATCATTGTTGCATTCTATCCGTGTGGGCTTCCTGGGCTAAAAATGTATGTCCCACTCCCAGAAAAAGGTCTTTGCTCTTTTTGTTCCCACAGAAAAACAATGTTAATTTTTCAACCACAGAGAAAAACATATCAGCAATATGCAGACACGGCAAGAACGCTTGCCCCTGGGTCTATACGGAGCTGGGTGGGAGTTCCAGCCCTACCACTCGGGAACAGGACTTGGTAACTTTACCCCTATGAGTTCCAGTTTTCCCAACTGTAAAATAAAGTAGAATAAAATAAAATCGCCATCATAATAATACCCGCTCCTTTCAAATCTCACAGGGTTTCTGTGAGCAGCAAATGAAATAAGTAATGTGAATGTGCTTTGTACCCTGCAAAGCCCCACACAATGAGCCAGGTTATTACCCCTTGTCCTGTTGTTCTCCTCACTGCTTTATTACTAAGTCGAGGCTTCTCGTCTTTTCCAGGAAAGACCTGACTCACTCTCGCCAACTGCAAATATCATCCCTACACCTGGTATTATAAATATCCATTTTCCTTATGGGGGAACTGCTGTCAAAATAGAAAGAGCTGTCGACTCTGGGGCTTTGCAGCAAATCTAATAATGACTTCTTGGGGTCGCTAGCACTCAGGATGGGGAAGGACTGCAGACAAGGGCAGACAAGTAAGTATGCGTCCACACCGAGTGTTCAGGTTGTTTTTCTTTTTAAGAAAATCCCAGAATCCAGCCTTGGCATGGAGTCACTGGTCCTGCAAACTCGTCTAGCCTTGCCCCACAGCTGTTTCCACCGCAACACAACTACATTTGAGCGGCAAATATTTCTCCCCCCTGCGAGTGCTTTTGAATTAAGCAGTGGAGCATTTCCTCTGCGCCTAGAATAGTGTCAGGCGTGGGGGGTTGGTGATACAAACAGCTACGAGACTTGGCCTCTTTCTCTCGGAGTTAAATGTCTAGATGGGACGGCAAAACAAACAATTAGAGACCCACTGGGACATACATTGTAAGGTAGTCGTGACAAGGGTAATAGGATCGTATTCACCGCCCGACCGCCTATTCATCAGTTCTCCCATTTATTTCTTTAGACAACAAATCCTGATTGAGCTCACACTGTGCTCAGGATGGTGCCAAGGGGGAGGGTTTGAAGACACTGAAGACAACATAATTTCTGGCTTCAAGACTCCACGCAAATTGGGAAGACAAACATTTACACGGGAAACAGACAATACGGAACAGGAGGTCTGATTAGCTGGCGGGGAGAGGGTACCTACCGGGTTCTCGGACAGAGCCATGTCCGACAGAAGCTCCCAGCCGCCGAGGTCCCCACTGTAGTCCTCACTCCACATGGGAGTGAGAGGCCAGGGATCTGACATGGCCGAGAAGTGGTGGAGCCACCTGAGGCCACTTCAGTCTCTGAGCACCCCGCGGAGCGGCACGCCGGGGGGTCACTCTGCACACTGCAGACAGCTGCACAGAGGCGGGGGCTCAGCCCCAGAATTTTGCCCAGTGGCACTCCCCCCCACTCTCTCTCTCTCTCTCTCACACACACACACACACACACGCGCGCGCATGCACACACACACACACACACACACGCCCCTCTTGCAGTACTTCTGCAGTCACTCTGACAGGTGGTAAAGGAGACTAAGAGAACTAGTGGTGACACTGGGATTAGAACTGCTGCCCGCCGAGTTGCCAAGCTGCTGCTTAATTCCCGAGCCACCTTCTCCTCTCTTTCAATCCACTCTTGAGCATTCAGATAGTCCACAAAGCGCAAGTTAGCCACTCAGAGCGGCGGCGTCCTTTGCATCCCCCTCTCCGCCCCCTCCTCCTGGAGCAGAGAGCAGGCTGCACGCCGCGCAGGGGAGCCTGTGCTCTCCCGCCTGGCCCCGGACGACCCTCTCCGGCTGGGCACGGATGCGGTCCTCTGAGGGCCAGGCAAGGCAGGCACACACACGGTGGGCAGGTGGGGAGTTGACTGAGAGCCCTCACAAGTGCCTACCCTCTCTGCACGTGACAGTGCCGGCTGCCACCCCATGTAGCCACAGAGAGACCACGCACAGATCATCTGGCTGGTGATAAATACATATCTTAGGAAATAACGAGGGTACCTTTAAATCATCAAATATTCAATTAACTGCAGCAACAATAAATGAATTGCATAGGATGTTTTAATCATTCTAGAATTAATCAGTTTGTAGCATACTTCTTGGCGATTAGGGTAATACAAGATATCAAAAATACCCTGATTGTGGCATTGAGAGACATAAGCAGCAGCTAGCCTAATAGAAAACATGGAGATTAATGTAAAACATTAAAAGAATAATGATCATCACATGGTTAACCGGGAGGGGGGGCAGCTCAGTGCATGCCTGTCAGTACATTATTATTAAGGGACTGCGAGAAAAGAAGGGTCATTCTTTTTTTTTTTCCCCTGAAAGCACCCTGAGGTTGTCCCACAATATCTGGCAATCAAAGCCCACGATTCCAGGCATATTCCACCTTGACAAAGACTTCGCGAAGCAAAACTCAAAAATCACAAGCCTAATTGCCGGCGAATGCTCGCGTTTCCCTAACAAATGCGAGTGACACAGAGTGACACGCCGCTAACACCAAATACCATGCTACCGGCCCAGTCAAACAACATGCATGACTGACAGCCACGGCAGCTTCTGAACTAATTCCGTTTGTATTTTCATTAACAAATTGCCACACTTATCCCCATGATTGATTTATTGGGCACAGAGCTCCCCCGACACGGCATTACTAATAGAATGAAACGTCAGGTTATAATATTGTACTACCAAATGAGTTTGCCGGCTTTTTAAAATTTTTAATCCCCATGGCTGGTCATTTGTAAAAACAAGGGGCAGCAGCCTCTGAAGTTCTGATTTGCATGCGCCCGGGGATCCCTTTATCTCCCCACCCCATCTAGGGAGTCCTGCGTCTCTAATTTGGAAAACTACAAACCCAGTCCCTTGTTTCCTGCCTCACCTTAACCTGTCCCTATTCTAGTTGGTATTCATGAGGCCATGATTAAACAGGAACAGTTAATATTACATAAGCTGCCGACAGAAGTCCTCAGGTAATAGAACTTTAATCAAAACAAAAAA
>NW_024423319.1:21216298-21259193 GCF_017311325.1 Ursus maritimus
ACTCTCTCTCTCTCTCTCACACACACACACACACACACGCGCGCGCATGCACACACACACACACACACACACGCCCCTCTTGCAGTACTTCTGCAGTCACTCTGACAGGTGGTAAAGGAGACTAAGAGAACTAGTGGTGACACTGGGATTAGAACTGCTGCCCGCCGAGTTGCCAAGCTGCTGCTTAATTCCCGAGCCACCTTCTCCTCTCTTTCAATCCACTCTTGAGCATTCAGATAGTCCACAAAGCGCAAGTTAGCCACTCAGAGCGGCGGCGTCCTTTGCATCCCCCTCTCCGCCCCCTCCTCCTGGAGCAGAGAGCAGGCTGCACGCCGCGCAGGGGAGCCTGTGCTCTCCCGCCTGGCCCCGGACGACCCTCTCCGGCTGGGCACGGATGCGGTCCTCTGAGGGCCAGGCAAGGCAGGCACACACACGGTGGGCAGGTGGGGAGTTGACTGAGAGCCCTCACAAGTGCCTACCCTCTCTGCACGTGACAGTGCCGGCTGCCACCCCATGTAGCCACAGAGAGACCACGCACAGATCATCTGGCTGGTGATAAATACATATCTTAGGAAATAACGAGGGTACCTTTAAATCATCAAATATTCAATTAACTGCAGCAACAATAAATGAATTGCATAGGATGTTTTAATCATTCTAGAATTAATCAGTTTGTAGCATACTTCTTGGCGATTAGGGTAATACAAGATATCAAAAATACCCTGATTGTGGCATTGAGAGACATAAGCAGCAGCTAGCCTAATAGAAAACATGGAGATTAATGTAAAACATTAAAAGAATAATGATCATCACATGGTTAACCGGGAGGGGGGGCAGCTCAGTGCATGCCTGTCAGTACATTATTATTAAGGGACTGCGAGAAAAGAAGGGTCATTCTTTTTTTTTTTCCCCTGAAAGCACCCTGAGGTTGTCCCACAATATCTGGCAATCAAAGCCCACGATTCCAGGCATATTCCACCTTGACAAAGACTTCGCGAAGCAAAACTCAAAAATCACAAGCCTAATTGCCGGCGAATGCTCGCGTTTCCCTAACAAATGCGAGTGACACAGAGTGACACGCCGCTAACACCAAATACCATGCTACCGGCCCAGTCAAACAACATGCATGACTGACAGCCACGGCAGCTTCTGAACTAATTCCGTTTGTATTTTCATTAACAAATTGCCACACTTATCCCCATGATTGATTTATTGGGCACAGAGCTCCCCCGACACGGCATTACTAATAGAATGAAACGTCAGGTTATAATATTGTACTACCAAATGAGTTTGCCGGCTTTTTAAAATTTTTAATCCCCATGGCTGGTCATTTGTAAAAACAAGGGGCAGCAGCCTCTGAAGTTCTGATTTGCATGCGCCCGGGGATCCCTTTATCTCCCCACCCCATCTAGGGAGTCCTGCGTCTCTAATTTGGAAAACTACAAACCCAGTCCCTTGTTTCCTGCCTCACCTTAACCTGTCCCTATTCTAGTTGGTATTCATGAGGCCATGATTAAACAGGAACAGTTAATATTACATAAGCTGCCGACAGAAGTCCTCAGGTAATAGAACTTTAATCAAAACAAAAAAGATTTCACAACGGTTACGTGGTACAGCCAACCAGCTCATCTTCCAGTTTCTTTTTAATACAGCTAAAGGCCTGGGTGTCCAAAGACTTGGAGTTTACTTTCAAATACTGCTTCTGGCCCATTTTGAAGAGAGTCACACAGTCCAGATACCCCATGTAAAATAAGCTAGTAGTCACTGTTACCTCTAAGAAAAGAAGAAACGAAAAGTAGAGCATGAAGATCAAAGGAATTTAATGTACTTGCCATTTCGGGCCAACTACAAAAAATGTCCCTTTGTCTAGAATCTTCCATGGCATCAAAACTAAAGAGGCAGTGAGTGCAAGTACATTTTATTTATTTGAGCAAATAAATGAGATAATTTACTATATTTTCTGGGGGCATCAAGGGGTAGGTAAAAGAATATGCTCTTTGAAGCTGGACCGACTTGGATTTTAATCCCAGCTTTGATACTTAATTTGCTTTGTGAACTGGGGCAAGATACTTGAACTTCTCTGCGTCTCTGTTTCCCTATCTATAGGAGGGGAATACAAAATACACTCCTAGAACAGTTACGTGGTAGAGACGTACAGCATAGGCCCCCTCTCCGACTTCTCTCCCAAGTTGCCTCTAAGGTGCGTGGCAAGGCGTCGGCACCTTGACACTTGGGACCACTAAGGAGACAGCTCGGCCCCCCTGTAAACTGGCCCCTAAGACATCCCATGCAGGTCACTAATTATAAAAGCCTATTGAGGGGCCCAATGTATAAGGAGTCTCGGGCTGCTGCTCCATCTGGTGGCTCTCCCTAAAGATGACAAAGGAAGCTGGAGAGGGAACTTGAGGGGGTAAGACAACAGAGAGACAAGGGGGAGTGGGGGGTGGGGGGGAGGGGCGGGCATTGTGCTTCATTATGAGGACATCTCGTCCCTGATTACATTAGGCATGGGCAAGGGCAGGATGCATATGCAGAAAAGGCCCATCATCAGCTGAGAGGACCTAATGGCAGATGGAATTTCAAGTGAAGAGTACTTAATTCAGTGGGCTCTGAATAGCCATTAGCTCACTGTTCATTTATTTGGTGTAATAACTAGTTTCTATAGAAGAGTGAGCTATAAATGGGGAGCAGGGTTATAGTCTTAAAGAAAAATAAGGCATCTAGAAAGATTGACCTCAAAAACCAAGAGCCTATCTGGAAGTGCCTGGCCACCCACCCCTCATTCCTCTGGTCACCTGGGCTGGGCAGTGAGGTCATGCTGGCTGCTGCCACTGTGTCTGCCGCCCAGGTGCCCCAGGGCCAGACCCCTGCTTACACATTCTCAAGGCTGTACACCTAGATTCCTTAATCGTGCTGCTCACACTTAAGGTGTACCCTACTTTTCTCTGCCAGCCTCCCAGTCTCTGGCCTCCATCGCTTGCCCCTTCCTGCCTGTGCTCTTAGACTTCCGCTGGCTCTTGGTGCCTGTCCTATAACCCACAGGCCTTCTAGCCACGGTCCCTTCCTTTGGAGATTTCTAGGCATGCGTCGGAGCCCTCAGGGCCTGCGGGATACCCATTTCTATCCTGTCTGGGGTGCTAGGGCACTGCAACCAAGAACCATTTAAAATTAAAATCTTGACCCCACTAAATTCCTACTGCTGCACTGCCATTCACGTTAATGGCTGAATTGTGGGCAGGCCTGTAACTTCTTCTAGTAAAAGAGGAAACCGTAAGACTACAGATGGACAAACTGGAGTGACGTCAGGCAACCTCTGAACTCTGTCAACAGCTGCTGTTAACAAGGCCAACACGCATGATCTACACACATCCAGAAGACTTGCCGAGAAGCAAGTTCACTTTTGAACTTGGTCATTTAAAGAATAAATGTTAGAGTTTTTAGAGTGTCCATATACTCCTAACCGCTCCACGATCACAGCAAATTCTCATAGTCTCCAGCAGCTAAACCCCTGCAAGGCAGCCATCTCGCTTTCTGCTAACTATGATCTTATAAAGTAGCAAAAGAAAAACATACTGACAGGAAACAGTTTCGTGTCCAAGTTCCACCACTAATTAGCTGTGTGGTTTGGGACAATTCACTTCATCGCTCTCCAGCCTCTACGACAAAGGCAGGGGAATATATGGCAAGTTCCTAATGTTTTGTACCTCGCATAAACATCACAAAAAAAATCAGAGATCTACATAAGATAACCAACTTTTTCGTTGGCCACGAAAGGCCACAAGGAAAACAATATCTAAAAGGTAGGAGGGGTACAATCTCCAAATACGTGACAGGTTCTTCAAAATACATGACAGCAAACACATACCAACATCAAACACGCTCACACATACCATTGTTCTTATAGTTCCCATTTTGCCACAGCATAACTTTTGTCTTGGACCCTTACCAGGTGAGATGATCTCTTGGGTATCTTTTGGATTTTGTAATTTTATTCATCTTCTATTTTATTCTGTTACGTTACATATATTTTATTCTACGGAGCAGTAGACTTCTTGACATTCTATTCTCTATCTCCTATCCATGGACTATCAAATACCAAATACATTTTCTCTTTCCCTGCTGATGCTTTTTAAATGCATGGGAGAGGCAAACTAATGTTTAGACCAATCAATACCAACATAATTAAGAAGGCAGCCCTTACGTAACAAGTCACATAGAACACACAGCACACATTCTGTGCGCCTTACCTGTGAAACTGGTCTCCCACCTTAGTCGTCCTAACATGAACCTGAAAGCCATTTACAAAAGACCATTTGCAGACTCTCTTGCTAGGAGTCCACATTCCCTACCGCATAGCATGTGATCTATCACGTGCCACGTATTCCAAAGCCCAACGTGAATTCCTAGGAGGGGCTGGGGGGGGGGGGCGGGAGGAAAATCAAGTAGCACAGTGTTCCAGAAACGTAGAGAAGAAAGCGCTTCAAAGAGAAAGTGGCCATTAAGTAAGATAAGGATGCAGACTCGGCGGTTGAGTTTGGCAAGGTCTAGGTCATGGGCAACCTTGGTCAGAGCTGTTTCAGTGGCACGCTGTGAGCTGGAAGCTGACTGGAATGTGTGGAGGAGGGAGTGGGAGGATGGGAGGAGAGAGTGAATAATCAATTTCTCCTGTGAAAGGGAGCAGACAAATCGGGGGAGAGGAAGTTGTGATGCGATGCCGGCCAGGTCAAGGTTTTTTCTTTGTTTTTTAAGAGGGATGATATTAAGGCATTTTATATACCAATGGGTGGAGGGGAAAGTGTTGCAAAGAGAGAGTGGATGGTTATAAAAGCAAAGTCCTTGAGAAGGAGAGAGCGCATCGGGACACAACTGGAGAGGGCGGCCTGAAATAGGTGCATGGATACTTCCGGACGCTGCTTCCATTGTAAGAGGAGGGAAGGCAGAGTATCCAGATACATAAGCAGTTGGGTTGGAGCAATTAAAGACGGGAAGATGTGGCGGTACTTGTCTGATTGTATCTACTCTGCTCCTTGCGGTAGGCGGCAAGGTCATCAGCTAAGAATGGGGGGTGCTTATTGGAAATGCAAAGAGGAAGGAAAGGCGGGAAATAGTTGTCTTGGAGAACAGGAACATGGGTTTGCTAGGGAAGTCTAACAGAACTCTCTGGCGATGTTGAAGGGAGAGAGAGAAAGAGCTAGCTAGCTACGCGGGAAACACAGGAGACTCTGTGCCTACCCCGAGTATGGAGATAAAGGAAGGAGGAGGCAGGGGGAAAGGAGAGAGCTGGAGGCCAAGTAGCTCCGGTGATTTAGAAGATGACACTCTGCTCCCCACTATTAGTACTGCCCTTTCCAACAATGATTAGCTAATTACCCACAGTTCACAGTTCTCCCACTGCTCTAATCTGTGAGAGGCTTCATTCTGCCAGAAACAAGCAGAGAGCCCAGGAGCAGGGGTAATGATTTTCTGGGACCCCACAGTGGTGAAGCCCATAATATTACCCAGAAGGCCAGAGGAAATTAAGCCCAGGGCCAAATATGGCCACAGGGCTTGAGGATCTCTTCTCGGGGGCTAAATGAATTCAACTCTGTCTCTAGGGAAGCAGAGAACTCGATTAACCCACAGCCTCCTGAGAGAGATCATTCCTATACAACACTGGAAGGGAGGAGTTTCCAAATGGTATAAAGATGAGCTGTTTTACATTATTTAAATATTTCGCATTTAAGCAAACATTTATCACGTGATCATTAGCATGAAATATTTTAAAGTACGATAATCTTTTCTAATATACCCAGGATTGACAAGTTCTTCAAAAGCATTTATGGTTTCTAAATATACAAGGACTTCCTTGTTGGGGCAGAAAAAACTGAAGGAGGGGCTCAGGTTTTTCTGGTAGCTTCTGAAGACATTGCCACAGGCATCTTATGGGGTCTTCAGTTAAGTGCTGTAACCCCATTTATAAAAGAACCTTTTAAATACCTATCTTTGGCTCATAGTTCTTAAAAAACTTGTAGAAAATGAAGGTCTTTCCTTGACATTCACAATCCCTCGCCCTAAAGGAGCCACTTCAGTTTTCTTCTAAATACATAGCTAATGATTTAAACGTCTGCTTCAAAACGAGAAACCCAGATTTCAGTTGGATTTTCTTCTAGCTAAATTTTCCCTAAAGCCATGTAAGCGGAACAGGCTTCATAAGTTCATAAGTGGCTCCACTTTCAGACTAACCCCTAATGAACCTGGCGCCTCCTTGACTCTCTAAACCCTGCACTTAGGATCGTCTTAATTGCCAGCGGATGACACCGCAGTTCCACAGAAAAAGTTACAGTTGCTCTTCTCCAACAGCCATGATCCCAAAGAACAAGCCGCACGCATGGGGACTGAGTCCTTGCCGGCTCCCCTATTATTTATAACTCTAATTAAAACACTTTTATCTATTAATGCCAAGTGACACTGCTAAATATATTCAGGGAAGTTCACATTTTTTTCTATACTTCTGAAATCTCTTAGATCTGCGCCCACTTACATGTGGCTTCGCTGCTCGCTAAAATGAAACGATAGCTAAGAATAACTCACTTCCATTAGATTTATAAATCTCATTAATTAATTCTACATCTCCAATGGTGTAGAGACCAAACTCAAACGCAAGATCTAATTAAAGAGAAGTAAAAAAAAAATGTTAAGAAACAACACTGAGATTGAAACACAGAAGTAACTGTTTAGCCCCAAATTAATGAGGCGCTATGCTAAGCAAGCATGTCCATTAATCCCTAATGAGGATTTTAAACACATTAAAACTTCCTAATACAAAATGTTTGCCTTCCTTTTATCCAATAACAAATAAGCCAATAATTTTCTGGCTCTAAATGACACTATTAACTGTCACGGCATGTTTTATTTGACAAACCCTCCATTCAAATACTGTAAAACCAATTAATTTGCCTGCTGTGAAATGTGTTTCTTGATAGCTTTTATGCGATTTTTTTTCTTCTCAAAGAAATGTAAATAGGAGGTCAATGTAGGTGCCTGATTTTGCTTTAAAAAATATGCCACAGTAGCTATAGGTTGTCTACCCTGTTTGCAATTCAAATGAATTGAAAGACAGCCTCCATTTTCAGGTCACAATTGCAAATTGGTCTCCTGATAAGTAAACTGTGTCAGAGTAATAGTTTGATTACCAGGAAGATAGTCTCATATTTGAGAACAGAGAGTTGGTAAAATTACCCCATTGTTTGATTATAAATAATGACTGGCAATCCTGGCCCTTACCCTTCCTGCTTTGTTAGGTGAACTGGCACCGGGACCTGTCTCCAGCTCCATCCAGCCTTCCCCCAAATGCACCTGCATGCGTGTCCAGGAGACCGCTCTCGGAAACTGGACATTATTCCTGAGGCTTTTATTTGAAAACACCACAACTGGTCACACTTTTTTGTTGGCAGAAAAATCAATAGAACAAATACAAGAAGTTCCTGTTTCTTAAACTTCCCCTGGGCCTTACTTAGTATCTCCAGTTAGCTTGAGAGATGGCCCCAAGGCCCCATCTTCCCAGCATTTATGGGACACTCTGAAACATTTGGCTCATGGAAGGGCATGGCACTTTTCCAGAAAATCACTCTGCAAACACAGACCCTTGACACAGCGTCATAAAGAAAGGGTCTGCGGCATTAAGCGTGGGCCCACTCTGTGGTGCATCTTGAGCCCATTGCGTCATACACCGAAGACCAAAGAGGGAGTGGTGCATGGTGGACCATGGTTTATGGAGCCCAGCGCTTTATGCCAATTAACGTGGACAGCGTACACAGGGCACCAATGATCTTCGCTTCTCTCACATCCGCATGAAAACCCAGGATTGGTTACTTCTCAGCTGTGAAAGTCTGCAGGATAAACAGACACCTGGCAGGTGTTTATAATTCCACGTACAATTACAACACATTACTGATACAAATAAAATACACTCAGTGAGATAACCAGACTTACTCCTGAACCAGTGTGTTGGAGATCTTCCAAACTTGGGAGTTTAGAAAAACTCTGTCCACATTAAGAAAATCGTCCTGAATGGAAAATAGACATTGCATTCCCACTCTGCACAGGACACTGCACTGGGCGTTATGGGAAATTCAGTAAAATGCCAATGATAAAAGACTGTCCACAGGGAGCATGTGCTAAAATGGTAAGGACAGTGCTAGTTAGCACGTATTTTCGGATCCTTGAACCAGGCACACTGGCAGGAGGATTTTTCTTTGAGTGAGTATGACAGCCGGTTTGGGTGGCATGGCTTGGGTGACCAAATATGCGAATTTCCAGAATATCTAATACAGGAAGAATGAAAGTGATTATTTCACACCAGGACTATCCTAGAAATCCCAGACTCTGTGGCAATCCTGCTTTTAAGAAAGACAGATGTGGGGCACCTGGCTGGCTCAGTTGGTGGAGCTTGTGATGCTTGATCTCGGGGTTGTGAGTTCAAGCCCCACGTTGGGAGTAGAGATTACTTAGAAATAAAATCTTTAAAAAAATAAAAATAAAAGAAGACAGATGAATGGCTTTGGCAATACTTATAACAGGAAGTCACAGAAGGGAAAACTATCTGCGGATCTGGGGTAGTCAGGCAAGGAAGTGAGACGTGACCTTAACTTTGACTATGAGAACACATTTGGACAGGTAGCAACTGCAGCACTCTGGCCAATCACAGTTTCTCCAGATATAAAACAAAGGGGCTGGCCTAGAATCCAGTCTCGAAAGTGACTCCAATCTGTTAAGACAAGTCTATCAGTCTGTGGTCCAAAGCAAATTAGTTTCAAAACTTCAACTTGTATTCATCAGTTGATCTCTCGTTAATAGAAGTCTCCAATCTAGGGGCGCCTGGCTGGCTCAGCCAGAAGAGCATATGACTTGTGATCTCGGGATTGTGAGTTCGAGCCCCACCCTGGGTATAGAGATTACTTAAAATAAATAAATAAAATTTAAAAAAAACAGATTATATATAAGAAAAGAAGTCTCCCATCTAAAATGAAGAGCTATCAATCTCAAAGGTGTAGAGCCCACGTGATCTACAGAAGTAAAAATGTCAAGCCATTCCAGCAAATACTTTCAAAATGGAAACAGACAGACACTATGCATTAGAGCTTCAGTGGAAGCATTTAAAATGTGAACAGTTTGATTTTTATTATCAGGGAGACCACAGTGACAATTAGATGCCATTTTTAAAAATAATATATTGGCCCCGAAGCCAAAGTGCCTCAATCCTGTGAGATCTTCTCATTGAGTTAGAGGTGATTGCTAAATGGGAGTGAAAATATAATCTATACTTGGCTAAGTCAACAAACTTGAAGCCAAAACATG
Source organism: Ursus maritimus (assembly GCF_017311325.1). Classification (NCBI taxonomy): domain Eukaryota; kingdom Metazoa; phylum Chordata; class Mammalia; order Carnivora; family Ursidae; genus Ursus; species Ursus maritimus. The sequence goes on from NW_024423319.1 coordinate 21,225,635, forward strand.
TAGAAATGGCTCTGTTTGAAAAGATTATTTTGAAAAATCCCACAATAGTTCCTAAATCTTTCTTTTTTAATCAAGATTTGGGAATGTGCTGAGACCACCAGACATCAAGTGTGCCTGCGACCTTTTCGACTGTCAGACCAGACAGATTTTTATCTTATGCGAATCAACCCAGAGCCTCAAAGGTGTAGTGCCAGAGCACGAATCCATTTCACTAGACAGTCATTGAAATTATAATTCAAAGTTCAACTTACTTTCGCATTTTCTACTGCAATACTTTTGGCAGCCCAGGGCAGAAAGTCGAAACCTGGTTTCCAATGGAGACCACTTCTAGTGGTTTCTAAATGTTGGCAGCAAGAATTCTTTCTTGTCAAAGAGATCAGCAGTTGCTGGCTTTCATTAATTTACTTTCAATGACTGCTGCTCACTCTGAGGAAGACTTTCTTTACCTAAGGATGTTGACCTGCTGTTGGACCCCATCAGAAACAGACACGAAGAGACACTGATATATTAGGAGATTGGGAAATCCCCTCCAGTGGCCTTCACAGACTCCACAACTTCCATTTATTCTCACTGATGCCATGAGCACAAAAAATAAGATTTGTGGCGAAGACATATAGCTGGAATCTATAAAAGCTCCCAACTCAAGATAAATAAACTCACCGATATATATTACACTATAAAGTGTTATTTGACGATCTTTAGAATCAGTTTAAGGGCATTCTTCATCCAAATGGATTATCATAAAGAAGGGGGACTTTTAAAATCGAAAGCAATACGCCGACTTAAACGATGCAATTACCAATACTTAGTGTGCATTTAGCTGGGTACCCAAAAGGCCCTGGGCTGAGGGCATACTGGAAATAAAAATTCATTGTGGTCACGCCAGTCTTGAAATGATCTGGCCTTGCATGTAGGTACCTATACAACACATTTTGTTGATTTCTAAGTGTTTTGCCTTGTTTTACAATCTGTGCTCCAAAGGCAAGTGTGACACCTTATCAGGATGCTACTAGGTTTTTAGCGGCATCAAACATCTATTTTGTAATGATCAGCTTTCCAATTAGCATTTTCAAGATTCTCAGTTTCTCTTCTCTGTAAACAATAATTTAACCCCAAGTGAGATCTCCTAAATCCGTAAGGTGAAGATCTTAACCCCTTAATTCAAAACTCTTAAGAACAGCTTCCTGGTGGCATCGTTTCATGCTGCTGGTCTATAAACATAGACTCACAGAGCTCCCACAAAAGCCACAGGAATTCAGGAGCCAAGTTCATGGACTGGATGAAGGTTTCCTTCTGGGATGAGAGGACACTTATCTCTGTGACAGAGCAGAAAATGTTCTTACAAATTCCAGACCATCAACAGAAACGGGAAAAAGACCACCGATGGTGGTCTATGAAATGGCATGTTGAAAACCTGAGAGAAGAAAAAGAGCATCTTGAAGGTCCATCACCCGTACCATCATGAATCTGAGTTCATGCTTTGAAGAGTACCTGCTGTCGTCACCCATAGACCAACCTGTTCCTCCAGGCAGGCCCCCTAAGTTGCTAAGCATTGAGGCCTCAGGTTCAGTACCTCGCTACTCTACTTTGCTCCTCCTTTGGCTTCCACGTCTCGACCATTTTACATCTGACTGAAGGAAATCCCTACAGGTTCATGGGCAGTCCAAATATGCCAAGAAAACTGTCTTCCCAAGAACAGTCACGGCCAATCTTGATTTGAGAAGTCATGAATATGTGGCGAAATGAGTTTACCGGTGCCTGGCGGAGGCTGGAGTGAAGAAAGACACTTGCTCACTCAACATAACATACCCCTCACCTTTCATTGTTCCATTCGAGGAATGGGGAAGGAGGCAAATAGCGCTGGCAGGGGCAACCTTTCTATCTTTACAAATTTGGTCTCTTGGAGTAAGATGGGCACTCTGAAAAAGGACCGCCCATGACAGCCATTCCAGGTACGGTGGAGGCCCTTGGTCCAAAGCATTCACAGTCTGACCGTGATCTCCTAAGTCTGCCAGAGAGCAGGGAGGAGAAGGAGTGGGTAATAAATGAAACAACGCTCTAATGATACATGTGCCATCCGTCACCTGCAAACTTAATTCTCAATGGAATACTTCTCAGTTGCTTGTCTAGTAACGGACATGTTCATCTCACAATATACTCTTGTCAGAGAAAGGACCCGGGGGTTATATACTCCAACCTTCTAACACGTGGCCCATTTTAAAACTAAGAACCAATGAAGTGCAGAGAGGTAAAAGAATTGGCCCAACATCACACAGCCAGGTGAACGGAAGGACTGGAGCTAAACGCTGTTCCATCAGACAGAAAAGGTCAAGTTTTTGTGATATTATACAATCACTAACTTACATAATCCCTGTGATGGAGGACTCATTACCTCATGATTCCATTTGATTCGATTCAAGTCACTTCAGTTCCATTAAACAACTAAAGCAGCTCTACTCAAGCTTCTTCTGGAAGATCTAATTGATCTATTTACACAGTTCCCTCTGTATTCTGCTGGGAAGTGGTGGGGCGGTGGGGAGAGAAGTGCCTGCCTTACCCCTGAAAACAGTATCTAAATGGAATATCTCTTCAAAAATTTTACATTTTAAATAGTGTGATGCCATGGTGGTTGTTAAGACTGTGATGAAAGACATCTGGGAAAGCCGTGTCTGGCGCCCTCCCCCACCAGCACCACCAGAGGCTGGATTATCGGATAGTCAGAGTCCAGCTCTGTCTCGAGCCAGGTGTGTTGGGCAATAGGCCAAAGCTCCTGCTTAGATTCTCTGGCTAGAGGGGTATAGTGGTCATGGTCATTGTCTTGGCTTCCACAGCACCATGTTTGGTCTGAATACCTGAACCAATCAAAGCAAAGAGACAGGAAATGGGAAGTGTTGAGAAGAGAAGGTTAGATGAATAAACCCATTTTGTACATTTTGACTTAAGTGCAGAAAATAACAGTATTTGCTAATTTCTGGAGCAACGTGCATCGGTACACGTCCCATGCCTGTAAACGATCCTTCATATGCCTACATCCTAGTGTGGTCATGGAGATTAAGTAAGCTCAAGGATGAGCCCGGCCCAATGCAAGTGCCCCGCAAGCATTTCTGTGAACAACAGGCATTCACACAAAACCTACAACCAACCTATGGACTGAGAGCAACCTCCAGGCCTAGTCCGTCTAGACTCTAGAGTGAACACTTGCTGACAGCTGCCCCCAAGGCCCACTGAATGCTATATGCAGACCATCCTGGCGAGGGCATCTTACATGATGATTTTCACAGCTGAACACTTCACCAGTAGATTGACTTAATGGTAGGGTGCAAAAATGCAAACTATAATGCCAACAAAACCTAGGATATATATTATTATCCCCATTTTGTAAATGATGAAAGTGAGGTTCAGAGAGGTTAAGTGATTTGCCCAAGGTCACACAGTTAACATGTGATAGAGCCAAGATAGAAAACCATTTCTGTATGACTTCAAACCCGTGGGTTTTTTTTTTTTAAGATTTTATTTATTTATTTGATAGAGAGACAGCCAGCGAGAGAGGGAACGCAAGCAGGGGGAGTGGGAGAGGAAGAAGCAGGCTCCCAGTGGAGCAGGGAGCTCGACACAGGGCTCGATCCCAGGACTCTGGGATCACGCCCTGAGCCGAAGGCAGACGCTTAACGACTGAGCCACCCAGGCACCCCTAAACCCGTGTTTTTAACCATTGTATGAGAAAAAAAAATATTACTGAAAAGTAAGGTATGTAGTAGCCCTTATTAAAGTTGTGTTAATCATTTTCACTTTGCAAAACTCCTGTGTTGTACCAATATAACAGAACGCAGTGCACATACACATTGCAGTTCAAAAAGCGCAATTTCCCCATTGTTCCGATGAGCATAAGATTATATACGCCAGCTCTGTAGGGTAAACAAGGTATCATGATGATTTCTTTGCATTCACAACTCCTACGGCCAATGCAGTCGCTTCAAATTACTCTATACAAAGTACAATGTGTAGCTTAATGGGCTATTTCAAAGGATCTCAAAGAGAAGCTGATTAAAATGGCCATGAGAGGATTTGGTGGCATTTCTTCTTGGTACATAACAAATTAAATCAAACCAGAAGTAAGATTATGTGGAGCCTGTTGAATAAAGAAAAGTCATTCAGGAGTGAAAGTTTTTTTAAAAAAAGAAAAACTTGAATTGACCTGCTGTGGATTTCTGAATTTGAAAATTCAGTGTTTCTCTCTGCAGCTATGAAATATGTATGTGAGTGTATATAGAATAGATAGATATTGGCCCACAACTGAGAATCTAATGGCAAAATGGGTCCCCCATGAGGGAATTTCAAAGCTAAATTTTTCAAAGCCTGCATTTCTCACAAATTCCCTCTAACGGGTTCAATACTCATTTGTTTATTCTATTTGGCTCTAATCAGAGGAAACCTACTCTTTCCCGTATTATCATGAAAAACTTTGTGGTCCAGTCATGTTTGAAATGCTCCTTTGACATTGATCAAGCTGACCGTCTGAAAACCAGTTCCACTGTCTGGTCAGTTCAACGTATCAGTAGACTTGTATTTCCATCTCCCTGTTTCCAGAGCCCCAGGTTGGACAATAAACACACCTCATAATCAGCCTGCCTACTTCTGCCAAAAAGAGAGAGGGAATTTTTAAAACGTATGGTTTACCAAGTGAGGATGGGGTGGCCGATGGGAGAACCTTGCAGCTGAGGTCAGAAGAGCCTGGGTTCCATTCTTCTCTCTGGATCTCTCACCCAGGAAATGAAGAAACTGGAGGAACATGTATCCCAGATTTTACAGAGCTCCCCAAAATAATACCGTGACTGGTGATCAAATGAATTGGTCATACTGAAATCAGTAAGACTGAAAGTAAGTCATATTATAATAACCTACAAGCGATGATTCCTTTTAGGAAGGTGGGTTATACTTTCATCCAGAGCGCTCAGTAAGGGTTAGACTCTGAGACCGTCTTCATTTTGTCAAGACAATATTTGATGGCTTCAAACTATATCATCTGAATCATCCCTCACTATTTATTCTGATAGCTGGTGTCCATTTTTCATCAAGTGTGTGTCTTTGGTGAATCACCTCTGTTCTCTGGGCCAAAGACTCCCTGCTATGAAATGAAGGGGTCTGTTGCTCTCCATGGTCTATACTGCATATGAGCCTCTATTGATATCCCTACGATCCCCAAGGGCCTCCTGCAGTGTTTAGGTGAAACAATCACCTTTTCGATAACCAGTATTCCCAACTCAGGGGACGCAAGATCCCACTGGGATGGTAGAAAACTCAAACCCACCGTCCGTTCCCAGCTTCAAGCTGCCAGTCATTTCTGGGGTCCAGATAAGGACTGCAGGACTAGATTCTTCACTGGCTGAGATAAGGCATGGGCACAAATTTTAGAAGCTTACTGACCACATCTCTGCAAAGGCGGCATGCTCTTAAGACACACTTTAAAGCAATTTACAACCAAATAATCATTTCAAGAGATGACAGACAATAATATCCTTCAGTAGTTCTGGTGGGAAATACCCCATTGCAGCTCCTGAATTCATAAAGAAATTAATGCCTTCCAGGGGTATCATTTCTCCCTAGAACACACTCAAGTGGGCGTCATTTAGCTCAGCCTCTTTAGTAAATATGCAATAAGTTGTATACACGAGCGCAGTAATCTGGGCACACGTGCACACAGGACGCTCATCAATTGTTTCAGTGCATAAAAAAAAATAAAATAAAACCAAACCAAACCAGAGTACACGTAATAGCTTCAAACTGGAAACTGACGTAAATTCAGTTTTTACAAACACTACCGCGTACTAGGTGAGTTGTTGGCTCTGAGAGGCCCCGCAAGGCTCTCTGCCTCGGCAGCCCCACGGAACGGATGGGGGTTCCTGGGAGCAGTGCAGCAGCCGAAACAAAGAGGGCCTCATTACCATGCGAGGCACAACAGCCTTCAGATGTGATGAGAAACGTGACTGCATGACAAACCAGGCCTGGGGAAATTTCAGAATCTGACCACCCAAGCATGCAGAAGAGGGTGGCGTGAACGGGGCCAGGACAGCGGGAAGGTGGGTCGGCTCTGCACGGAGCACGCCGGTGGAGGCCCCCGCTGTCAACGGCCAGGGCCCCTTGGACCCGCAATCACACAGCTTTTATGTGAATAGGGATCCACACAGACACGGTTCCTGATATGTGGCTTTGTGGAACTGCTGGAAACAGAAAAGCTAATGGAAGTACATGCTTCATTTTTATTGCATTAGGCCGTTTAGTATGCATTTTACACACAATTCTGTACCGCTCTGGAGCGGGTATGAAACCAGTTGCTGCCTGTGGATAATTCTGACGGAAGATAAACAATCGCTTAAGTCCCTCTCCCCGCCCCAAATGATTTCTCCGCCAGGTCTAAACCAGCCCGAATGTGCTGCCAAAGGCACTGAAGCTGTGCTTAGTGGGGGGAGGGACATCAACTGTCAGATCACACAAATGACGATTTAGCCCTCCGCTAAGAAGGCTCACGTTAGAACCTGGAAGCTGAGGCTGAACGAAGTAGCCTTAACTAAAATATGGACTTTCTTCTTCCACCAAATGTGCCACTCTATCTTTAAAGGTGTCTGCCACTGTTCTTTCTAGAAGGGTGAGATTAACTGAGAAAGAGAGTTTGCAAATTCCTCTGCTCAGATCAATACAATTCCCCCACTCCAGAGTCTCTTTATTGATGACAATCTCTTTCATTGTAGTGATTAGAGATTCAGCATCTTTTAATCACCTTCAACATGACAACTACACGTATCTATATCTCTGTGATTTACAGCAATTGACGGGGTTTTAAAAATCGGTGATTATGAGGTTGGCTTTTTGGTGTTACTGATTTTCCAATCTATTTCAACCAAATTGCAAATAATGCACATTAAGCCATTGTTGCGATGTTGACACAAGCAGGCAAAATGAAATCTGAGTTTGATATTGACACTCCGATGCTAATGAACTGAAACTATAATGAAGAACAATGTCAATGTGAACTTTCAATTTTCCTAGTCTCATAACAAGTGCCTCTCTTCTGCTTGCTAACGAGTGGACGTTGTGGCCAATCATCTATAATACATTGTTGTTATTGGGAGGCTTGGGGTTTTTTTACATAATGACACATATTTTTGAGATGTAGTAGACACATTTCAGTTTGGAGTGATAATGAAACAGCTTTGCCTATCCACAAATTAAATATCACATCTCAAAGAGGCGGCTTGAACTGCCCTCTCTCTCTCTCTCTCTCTCTCTCTCTCACACACACACACACACACTGATTGTTGTTCAAAAAACTTATTCAGAAACTTGACTAACTTTTCACACCATTCTATACCGATGCACAAATTCCCTTCTGTTACATAGGACTAGGTCCAAAATCATGAAATGCAATGAAAGAGAGACGATCTTAACAAAGAAGTTAAAAACCTAACTCTGGCCAACAGCTGTGACTAGATACCTAGGTTTTTTTTTTTTTAAGATTTTATTTATTTATTTGACTGAGAGAGAGGCACTGAGAGAGGGAACACAAGCAGGGGGAGTGGGAGAGGCAGAAGCAGGTTTCCCGCTGAGCAGGGAGCCCGATGCGGGGCTCGATCCCAGAACGCCAGGACCATGACCTGAGCTGAAGGCAGACACTTAATGACTAAGCCACCCAGGCATCCCTAGATACCTAGGTTTTTAATTAATTCATGCACTCATTCAGTAAACATTTGTGACTAATAACCACCCTTTACGGAGCGTCTATTCCGTGCAGGCGCTTGGCATATATATAAACTGTAACATTCGCAATGCCCATGAAGTAGGAACCAGGACCTCACGTTTAGACAGGGATCAGGCTTGGGCCAGCTAACCGGCCCTTGGATAAAGGGAATGAGATTCAGACCGTGGCCCATCGGTCCCCACCGCATCAGGCCCACTGCTGCTTCTACCGTAGTCTAGACAGGGCACTAGATAATGCTTCAAAGACATGTAAAACAGAGGCCCAACTGTTAATGCTCATTGCCATGGGTTCAATCGCATGCCCCCAAATTCACATTAAGGTCATAACCCCCAGTACCTCAGCATCTGACCATATTCGGTGACAGGGGCTTTACAGATGTAATCAGGTTCAAATGAGGTCAGTTACGGTGGGCCCTGCGCCAATGTGCCTGGTGTCCTCACACACGCACACCTCGGATATGCTGCGGCTCACAGTAAAGCGAGTCAAGTGAGTTGCTGGGTTTCCCAGTGCACATAAAAGTTATGTTTACCCTATACTGTCGTCTGTAAAGTGCACAATAGCATTATGTCCAAAAAACAAGGTACTTACCTTAAATGAAAACTCTTCATTGCTAGAAAATGCTAAGCATCATTTGGATTTTCACTGATCACAGATTATCATAACAAATACAATACTAATGAAAAAGCTTGAGATATTGTGAAAATTACCAAAATGTGACACAGCGACACAAAGGGAGTGAATGCTGTTGGGAAAGTGGCACCAATAGACTTGCTCGACACAGTGTTGCCACCAACCTTCAATTTGTAAAGACTAAAACAGAAAAACCACAGTATCTGCAAAGCGCAATAAAGCAAAGGGCAATAGAGTGAGGCATGATTATAACAGTAAAATCTGGACAAAGACATGCAGAGGGGAAGAGACCGTGAAGGCATAGGGATAAGAAAGCCATCTTCAAGCCAAGGAGAAGCCTGAACAGTCCTCCCTTACAGGCCTTGGAAGAAATCGACCCTGCCAATATGTCGATCTCAGATTGTGAGACAATACATTCCTGTTGGTTAAACCACCTTTTTTGTGGTACTTTGCTCTGGCAGCCTTAGCAAATTAATTCAATCATATAGCCTAGTTGGTGGGATAAGACAAACACAGGAATGCCAAGCTACAAGGCAGACTATAGAAAACGACGAAAGGTAGGATGCCAGGGTGGCTCAGTCAGTGGAGTGTCGGACTCTTGATTCCGGTGCAGGTCGTGATCTCAGGGTCTTGGGATCAAGCCCTGTGTTGGGGACTTCACGCTGGGCATGGAACCTGCTTGGGAATCTCTCTCTCCCTCTGTCCTTCCCCCCCACCTCCACTCTCTCCCTCACAAAAGAAAGAAAGAGGGACAGACAGAGAGAGAGAGAGAGAGAGAGAAAGAAAAAGACAAAAGGAGAGTAGGAACAACTTTCAGTGGTGGGGGAACAGTGTTAATTGCTGGGGGAGGGGAAGAAGGCAATAGCACTGCAGGGGTAATTCTCCATATTCACAGATTAAAGTGGCGACAATAGAAATAAGAACTGTAATAAGAATAATGATTAATAATGATACAAACTATAGCCACATTTACTAAGTACTTAATATGTGCTAGGCACTGTGCTAAACGCCCCATAAGGCTTAGCTCATGTAATCCTCACAGCAGTCCTGGGAGGTGAGTTCGGGCATTATCCTGTGCTCCACTAGACACCTGCCGGGCCACAAACTTGGGTATGAAGCCAGTCAATTCCATTCCCCATGTCGCAGTGACGCGGAGTGCATCTCCACCCAGACCGAGCCCACGCTCGGATACGTCCCCTGGCCCCATCTTCAATGTTACCTAAAAAGGTTCTCCCGTTTTGCTCACCAACTGGTTTGTCTTACAGGTGGTCCATTTTCCTGTTGGTGCTGGGCTCACAAGCCAGTGCCAAGTAATGTTTTATAGCTGACCTGCCTTCCTTATGGCAGGGAAGGTATGTAAAGACTCTCGGAAGAGAGCCGGTTCCTTAGAGCTAGGCTTACAGAGCACAAAATCAACACAGTACGTAGACACTGATTGCTAAAGGGCCCAAGGTGCAATGTACAGCCCGGGAGTCTTACACTCCGTGTCCGAGTGGGTCTATGGTGACACCAGCCCATACATGTCCACACCACACCATCCCCTAACTCATGTTGCCTTCCTTCTCCCCCGAGCACAAAAGCTGCAGATCAACAAATGAGTGCTTGACAGTGAATACTCATTTTTAAATTTACCAACTGTGTTATGAAACTAATATATGGTCATGACAATGCAGACACCTATAGCTAATGCTGACTATATCTTTCCAAACAAAAACGTAGAACTGATCATCTCACAGGTGTGTGTGTGTGTGAGCAGAGTTCCATCATATAATGTATTTAATTCAACTGAGGTTCTTCAAAGAACTGGGCACCTTGCTTGGTGCTAAAACACGAAGCATTTGTGGAATGGGTTCTTAACTTGGGATCCATGAAAATCGTGGGCAAAATTTCACATGCACGCCTATGCGCATGTTCTCGCAAGAGGTGCCATCATCTTGATCAAACTTTCTAAATACACTGTGATCCGTCAAAGGGAAAAGACTCTGGTTTATGGGGATGACTGGGCAGATGTTTGAAATTCTGGGGCTCTTGAAACATGGAGGGCATATCCACAGTGCATCTCCTGCGGCGTGAGGTGTGCACCCAGCTCCTGGCCCACAGACACAGAAGCCTTCAGCATTCATCAGACTCGTCCTATAGCCCGACACCGAGCCTGAAGCAGGTGAAGAAGAGATGAGAGAGGAGGGGAAGCGTGACTGTCGCAGGAGTCCCTACTTTGGTCCCACAGACATAAAGCATCAGAATGTCCCAGAAATCACCGAAATTTCACAGGCTGCATCTCACCCGGAAAGTGGCATAAATATCCTGACACTGGGTTCAGAAGAATGAGAGTCCTGAAACCATGTGGATGACCGGGAAAGACAGTACTAGAACCCCTGACTGAAAGCTCATCTCACCAGGCAAGGGAACCATCAATGAAAAGATGCGCAGAGCCAGCTCCACAGACTAGCTTGTGTGTGACTGTGTGACCGGGTCTGAGCGTGTAACTGTATGTGCGCGTGCACCCCCTGCCTCTCTCTGCTAATGGGGGGGTGCAAGAGAAGCAAAAGCATAAACAGATGAATTCAAAGACCTAATTGTTTCCCAAATGTATATGCCGTGGCTCCCAAGTGGAAGCTGCGCCAGATCGACCCCCCTGATGGCCTGTGGCTTTGTGTGCATCACCCACTTATACCCGTCTCTGAGAGGGACGGCCCATGCATGGAGACAGTGGGCTGCTCGGGAGCCGCTTCCACATGTGTAATTAGTCACGGTGCACCTGTACCTAACTGCATTAACAATTAACACAATTACACACACAATTGTGGAATTGCCCCCACTATTTGAATAATTAGTGAGCTAACAACATGATTTGCAGGTGCAATTGAGCAATTATGTACAGTTCCAAAGTGGAATATGCATATTTAGAGGCTTAGATAAGGCCCATTACTAAATCTTGTTCCAAATGGTCAAATTAATTTTATTATTAGAAGGAATGGCACTCAGCGAGAGCGATCTAATCCTTAAGCACTCTAGCATTAGGTACCAGGCACTGGTTCATCTCATCAAGGTATTCAGCTTAGGGGTTCGGCAAACAGAGGCACCCCTGTCAGACTCCCAACTTGTTCTTGACTTTCCTTTAGAATGCTGCTCCAAATTCACAGGCTTCCTGCAGTTTTTTGCAGCAGAGCCCCCTCTCTCGTAAGTTTTAGGTCTACAACCTGAGAGCTCAGCACTAGGGGCTCAACCAAACCATCACCTCAGCTGTCTCCTGCAAAAAAAGAGGCCCAGAAACTCAGTGGCAGTAACGGGGGTGCTACCTACAGCCAGGCCCCAGTTGGCAGGGCAAAGGCGGGAGTGACCACACAGTCAGGTGTTGACAGCCATAGCTGGTGCACCTTGCTAGTTCTCTGGCATTAAGTTTTCTTCAATCCACTCTGTACTCTTGTCACTCCCAGGCTAAGTGAGTGTCTCTTCTGCCACTGAAAAGAACATTCACTAAAGGCTCAAGTTTCAGATGTGCATGATGGCCAAGCCAACTGGGCTGTAAGCCATTTGTCCCCATTACTGTGGAATGCCAAGGAGGAGAGACAAGCTAGACTTCCTGGAAACCCAGGAAGAGTGCCCAGGCTCAGTTTACAAGGCACCCAGGGCTTGAATCTCCTGTGGTCTTGCAGACCCCATCAGAAAAAGCTGGAGGTCTCTGTCCGATCTGTGTGTCATTCAGCAGCTCTGCCCTGCGTTGAGCTATCTAAAAAGAAACAGAAGAAAAAGCCACCTGTGGGTCTAACTTGAATTCCTGTAGATCTCCCAGGGACCAAGGCAATCCTTCCCTCTAGAGAGACAAGTCACAAGTCACACCTGAAGACTGTTCTTACATTGCAGAATGAGCTCCAGCCATGTTGTGGCATCCACTGAGTCATCTATGGGTGATACGTGATATGCATCGTTTAAGGGCAGAGGTAAAAGCAAATGGGGTGTGTGACCTGGACACCATGCAGCAGGGGACCCGCCATTGCACCACCTGCGTCCGTTCTTCATCCTCTAAGCACCACGCGATGTTCTAGCTCTGCCTCTGTTTTCTGAATGTCAACTGCTTTTTCCATATACCACTAAGGAGAAAAATGCCAATAACTTCTGAGTAGCCAATGTGATTCGAATAGGAAAGCCTATAGATCAAAGATGGGAAACCACCCCCCACCCCAACGTTATTTGCTCCGTAACATGGTGAACCAGAAATGGAAGGCTGGAACAAGGATCATTTGTAAAGATCCTGGTATGCTGGAAAGTATCAATCCCCTTTTCCTCATTTGCACTTTGCCTAATTTTTACAGATTTGGAAAATGAGATGAGATGGAAGATAAACTCTGCGTGCTGACTTCTTTCCAACAAGACTCCGGGAAAATTATTATTTTGGAATATTGCATTTTTCAGCCACCTCAGTGCCATATTTTTTTTACTGCTCAGCTGCATGAAAAATTACCTAACTTGTTGAAATAGATTTCTTGACCCACGTATAGCTACATTAAATGGTGTAATTTAATGCAATCTAACTAAATTAGCACCAATTAGACAGGCTAAATTAAAGGGCATGTCACTAATAAATTTTATGCTAAACATATTACTGATGATAAGCTCACTAAAATGCATAATGAAATAAAATATTCTTTTTAGCCTAGTTTAGTCTAAATAATATCCCAAAGTCTTCAGTGTGAAATATACCAAGGAAAACCCTTACTCCCTTATAGAGAAATGGCAAAACAACATCCTGCCTGTATTAACCATGGATGTGATTTGTTTTTATGTTTGTCATTCTGATTTCTTAACAAAATTTCCACGGGGCTCCTGGGTGGCTCAGTCAGTTAACCATCCGACTCTTCATTTCAGCTTAGGTCGTGATCTTAGGGTCATGAGATCGAGCCTTGCATCAGCCTCCACGCTCAGCAGAGAGTCTGCTCCAGGATTTTCTCTCCCTTTCCCATCAAACAAACAAACAAACAAACAAACAAATAAATAAATCTTTAACAATATCTCCAAAACATTTCTCCTCAGGGGGACTTTGTTTTGTAACCTAAAAAGTGATCTCCAAATTTATTCTGGAGCACAGAGTAGGTATAGTTTAAGATGGTACTAGAAAGAACACAAGCTTTGGTATCAAGATACCTAGATTTCAGTCAGTCTCAGGTCTGCTACTTATTGGCTAAATAACCTTTATGGAAGACCAAAAAATGGTTTCAGAAAAGATATGTCCGTGTCCAATCCCTGGAATCTGTGAATATTAGCATCTATGACAAAATATGTGATTAAGTTAAGGGTCTTCAGAGGAGGTATTTATCCTGGGTCATCTGGGTGGGCCCTAAATACAGTCACAGGTATCCTTATATAAGGAAGAGTGTTGAGATGGACACAGAACAGTAGAAGACACATAGACACACAGAGAAGCTGGTGTGAAGACGGAAACAGAGACTGGGGTAGCCACTAGCAGTCCTTAGCATACAGAAAAGCCGAAAGAGGCAAGGAAGGATTCTCCCCTGGGGCTCCAAAAGGTCTTGCATACACCTTCAATGTGGACTTCTAGCGCCTAGAACTATTGGAGAACCCATTTCTGTTGCTCTAGGCCACTCAGTTTGCATCAACTTGTTACAGTAGCCCTAGGAAACTAGTACTATCCTGGACCTCACTTTGCTTGGCTTTAACATGAGGCCAACAAAGTCTACCTCACAGATTCAATGTGACGGACTTAAGAGTAAGTATTAACCCTTGAACAACACAGGTGTTTGAATTCGAGGGTCCACTTATACATGTATTTTCTCGGATAAATATTTTCTCTTTGCTATGATTTCTTAATGACATTTTCTTTTCTCTAACTTACCTTATTGTAAGAAGACGGTATCGAATACACGTAACATACAGAAGATGTGCTGACTGTTTACATTAGGTTAGGCTGCTGGTCCACAATAGGCTATAAGTAGTTAATTTCTGGTGAAGTCAAAAGTTATACACAGATTTTCAACTGCACGGGGGATGGGCACCCTTAACCCCTGTGTTCGTGCTATTGAGGAAGGCAAAGTGCACACCAGCACTGATATCAACCCTATGTAAATGAACGAAGAGGGCTACACTATGCTGTAGAGCTTTTCACTAAGGGTGGATCCATTTGCATGAATAATCATTCAAAATAAGGATGTGCTGATTGTGCATAATTACAATGAATCAAGCAAAAGAGTTGAACTACCCAATCCATAAAAATTACTCTGCAGGTTCCAGTCCAATAAAGTCCAACCAGCTCTTTCTGATCATGCAAAAGGCCCCCAAAGTTCATTACATGACAAAACACTTAACTGATTTTTATTTTTTTCTGCCACGTGGCCTACGAATAAGGAACAGCACTGGGCAATTGTTCTGCAGAGAGCGGCCTGTCCAGCTGGTTGCGAACTTCACTCCCAACCTACTGGTCTTGAGGCCAAAGAAATGAAATTTCCCCCCAAGCAAAACCATCGAGTTCCCATAAACAGGAGGGAGAAGGAAGGGGAGTGGATTCTAAAATTGCACAGGTTGCTCTTGGGCTGTCTGATTTGTTTTTGTTTTTGTTTTTGTTTTAAGTGGCCGTCAGGATTGTGGCCGCAGTAGCCAACTCTACAGCAGAGAGA
The DNA here is from genome assembly GCF_017311325.1 of Ursus maritimus. NCBI lineage: Eukaryota > Metazoa > Chordata > Mammalia > Carnivora > Ursidae > Ursus > Ursus maritimus. Next base: position 21,240,647 of record NW_024423319.1, read on the forward strand.
TCTAAATCTGGCAGGAAACACAAGAAAGGCTGATGAATGAGGGAGAGAGGTAGGATATGAAGTCAGCAGAGTGGGAAGGCAGAGGGAAAAGGAGGGGAAGAGATAAGGTGGTGAAAGAGCTTGCCATTAAGTGCAGGAAAATGGTCTGGGTCAACAGGGTGTTAGGGACCTGTCTCCAGACTCTTTTGTTTCCTTCCATGTCGGTCTGTGCTCATACACGGAGAAGAGGACATCCACCTTATGCTAAAAAGGTAATTATCAGAGCTAAACTAAGCGCTCAGTTGTGGATGATGACTGTATGTAAGGTTTCTGGTATGCCTCCTCCTTCTTCTCCTAAATAATGTTTTAATCCCTTTTAAACATTATTTGAATTGCCTTTGCCAATATTCATTTTAAGGTTTTGACTGCCTTGATTCATTTTGGGGGAGAGCTGGGCCGTAAACCAATAATAGTGAGCAAGTTAAAAAAATGCCAGGAGAGGGGCAGGCAGCCATCCCGCCTTGCCATCTCTGACCAGTATGTGCTGCTCGTTGTGTCTGCAATAAGGGAGGACGAGTCCTACATCTTCATTTGAAGAGGAAACTCTCAGAAATGGAGGTTTTCTCCCCAAAGCTCAAGACTGTCTATGTGAAATAACTCATTGGAGCCTGGTGGTCACACATCTCCCATATTTTAACTCCTTGCAAAATGAACGACTGCTCACTCTGATTTCCTGGGAGAGACCTACTTTTTTGTACATTTGAGGGTCTCTTCTTCTTGTTCTGTCTAGATTTCTGATACTGAGGGTCTCTGCAGAGCCAGAATACTTCCCGAGATGGTTTCCATCAAGGACAAAAAGAAAAACCACCTTCTGTCCTATTTTCTCCCCATAAAATCTCCCCGCTTTAAGGGCTTCAGAAGTGAGAGCTAATTTCACCAAACCTTTGATAATGTTTTTCCCACAGCAGCTTTACAACTCTATAGCACACTCGCCATTTGCATTTGTCATTCTGATTAATTCTCTCCCCAATTTTGCATATTTCCAGGATGAATCTCATTTACTACTCAGGAGGCTACCCTCTTCACAAGTGCTTGTAAAATTGCACTGGCCTTCAATCTGGTTATAAGAGCCTGGTTAATAAGAGCTAGAAACAGCCTTCACTGGAGGAGTATTTTCTCCTCTTAAATATTTGAAAAAAAAAAAAAGTAAGCACATTTAAATGTATAGTCACTATTACTTTCATAGCTCCCCACACTAATTACTTATTTTTACAAAGATACATATTTTTTACAGATTTTATTTATTTATTTGGGAGAAAGAGAGAGAGAGAGAGTGAGCGAGCACGAGCCGCGGAGGGGGCTGCAGAGGGGGAGAGACAAGCAGACTCCCCCCTGAGCCGGGAGCCTGATGTGGGGCTCGATCCCAGCACCCTGAGATCATGACCTGAGCCATAGGCAGACACACTCAACTGACTGAGCCACCCTGAAGTCCCCAAAGATACATAATTTTGTCTTATAACAAAAAAAGGGCATGGTATCTATATAAAATGTAGGCAATTACAGTTAATGAAAAAGACTCTGTAGATTCCCCCACCTAGAAATTACTAGAGAGAACATCTCAGTGCATGGTCTTCTAGTGTTTTGCTTCTTGATCAGTGGATGAATGATTTGTTATCATTATACTTTGTCTACTTATGCTGGTTTTGATTCCACAGTACTGTAACTCCATGACAAATAAAAAATGCATATTAAAATGTATAAGGCATCTGTTTTCTCAATCCCACTTCTAAGCCTAAATATCCCTTATTTCTTCATTGCTTTCAATTATCTGGAGATTCCTAATCAAGAAATCATCATAGAGCTTTCGTTAGAGGATAAAACGATTACATTCCAAACAGACTTCTGGCAAGGTTTTTGAGAGAAATCTTAATGCAACCAAATATTATACCTGAAATTCATAGGGGTGGAAAAAATAAAACCAAACCCTTGAAAGTGTAAACCACTCTTCTATGATCAGCGCATGGTATTTAATACATCCCATGTTAAACTCATAAAAAAGCATCATTTTGCCATTCTTTCCTCTTGGATTCCAAATTTCAAACATCCGAGCTGCTTTCAGATGCCTCTATAATCCTTTCTTCATGGCTACACACTGAGATGCATAAAGGATGAGAAATCAAAGTTGTCAGCCATCTGAGAATTTTTAATGTATCAAACATTGCCTTCTAAATACATTTCTATTTCATTTCAAAAACAAAACATGAGTGATTTAGTTTAAAAAAAGTCAGTCTGGTTCATTAACCTATAACTGTACGAAAGCAAGAGTCAATTACATTGCCCCATCAGATGTGTGTTGAGATAATTACCCTGAAAAGAAGATGTAAGGATGCCCATAAAGGCAGTGAAATGTGACCTATTAAATCAGGCTGTAACCTATTATGGGTCAAAAAACACATTTGTAGGGCCAACGGTCTCCTGCCTACACCCAGTCTTGCGTGAATTCTGCAGGTGTCTTTCGCAAGTAAACTTTCGATCTGTCCTTTCATTTCAAATTGGGGTCTTGTCTTCCTACTTTGGCTATCTGGGATGCATGCCTGCACTTCACAGAACTAATTGCCTACTTAAAATTATGTCCCTTGAAATCTATTGGCAAAACCCGACATAACAACAGGCCAAGATCGTGCTGTATTAAATAAGCAGGGAGTCATTTGGGTTCACTTTCCTGTAAGTTCTCCTCCTGTTAATACTTTGTAACATTGATTTCCATCTCCGAATGCAACATCTGTTACAGCAAGGGAGCAAATGAGTCAGCAGCCAGATCAACTGAGGATCACCTGGTGTGAGAGGAGAAAAGATATTTACTACTGTCCTTACTTGGATTACTGCCAGTCACAACACAGACAAGATGGTGGTGGGGCTAAAAGGTGGCTTCTACTCTGGGAATGAAATAGGGCGGAGGGAATGTTCATTACCAGGCAGTACAATATGGAAATCAGGGGCCACCTTCTTGCAATGACAGATGGAAAAGAGAAGGAAGAAATGGTTATAAGGTAAGGACCAAATGCAGGTCTCGGGTCTGTTTGTGGCAACTGCTGCATCTGAAAATGGATGGTCTCTTCTCTTAGATGACACAGAGAAGCCGTTTAGTCCTAGGTACACAGTAATCCTGTTCTGCAGTGTTCAGAGAACTCATGGGAGTCAGCATATAGCTAGAGTCACCGCTAAGCTTGCCGACAGAGAAAAGACGCCTGACAATATCATAAGGGAAAAAGACACAGGTAGTGTCTGGAGGCTTCCTTAAGTTCCCTCCCTGCCTGAAGGGCCACACAGTGTCCTGCCGCAACAGTGAACATGCAGTCACATGCACGTGATGCTTCTGCCCAGGGAAGCCTGTTACAGCCTTAGAACGCAAGCTCTGCATCTGGGGCTGGCCGCATGGACACTCTCTACCTAGCATGTACCCCAATTCCAGCCTCTCACAAAGAACGCAGGCGATCAGCATGGACCACGCTGCTTGTAGGAACAGTCTAGGCACAGTGAGCAGCTTTTACAGTTAGGGAATGTTTCTGAAGTCAAGTTCCCGGACACCAACCAAGGGCCAACCTTGCAAGCAGACTCTTCTGAGGATTACAGTGTTGGTACCACACAAATACACTTGCAGCGAAATGCACTTATACTACATGAAACCACAAATCATGTCAGTGTGCAACTGAACACTGAAAAGTCCTCATAAGCAGGTCAAGGGAGGCTCTGTGTTACAATATGTTCTCCAATCAATCCTCATGAAGGAATGAGAGGATTTCCCCATTCAGGCTCTTCGGGAACCATGGTCATCCCTTTAATTTCTCGAAGGATCAGGGACTCCCTGGCAATATCACTTATTGTGCAATTTAAATTTGCACGAGATCCTAGCCCTTTGTCCACGTCTTTATTATACTTCCTCCACTTGTTCCATCCCCTGCCTTTGAAACCGCACACCTGCCCCCAACTCCACAATTACAAATCCCACTGAAATTTCAACGTTCAGATCAAACGCCATTTCCTGCTTCTGAAGCCCTCCCTGGTAACCCCGGCTGGACTGACTCTGCCTCTCACAGTAATTTCTACCTTGAACCACAGTTATTCGTGTGCCTATCACACACATGACTTCCCCTTCTAGCTGCAAAGCTGCACGAAGGCAGGGCCAGTTCAATCCCAATCAATTTCTGTACCCTTCAGTCTTTCCCCAGCACACACCACTAATGTCTAACGGTACTCGCACCTAGTGGGCGTTGAACAAATGTACATCGGGTGGGTGGATGATGGAATAATCTGGAAAGGCTTTGAATTGGCCCATATGAATTTTGCTGATAACTGGACTTATAAAGAAGGCACGTGTTCACAAGGAATTACAATGCTATAGAACCGTTTTTACTTGAATGCAAAATGTACTTCTTTGAAATGAATTTCCCATTTGGACAGCTGGAAATCTGCAGATCTTTCCTGGGAAAGAGCCCAAAATTTAATATCGGGGCAATGAGAAGGGGTCTGGGTTTGGAATCTGTTCAATTAATTTGGAGCCCTGAGTCCGAGGAGCAGCATTTTCCACATTACTCCAACAACTCTGGCTCACTCCCAAATCACTCGGAACGTCTGTTCTGGACTCCCACTGAAACTACAGCCCCCAGAGGGAGAGAGGAGCCAAGTCCAGTGTGGAGGGACAGGGCCAAAGTCTTTGTCCCCTACGTACCCAGAAATGGCTCTACAATTCTGACCGAGGCAGCCAGGGACACCCTTGGACGTGCAGCACAAGGCATTTAAAAACTGTGTAATGGTTTATTGATAGGGACCAAAAATAAATTATTGTCAGCACTGCCTGCTACCCTGTCACCTGAGTTTCTTCTACTACGGGTTTACATTCTTGCCATTAGTGAAAAACACTCATGCTTCACGTTCGCTGGCAGGCTTCATGCCACTCGAACTGCCTTTTCTCCCGCATATTCCAAATAGCCCCGTCGTAAGGAAGGTGCATCTGGCTTTCCAGAAAGCAAGTCCAATTGTAAAGATTTTTCTAGTAAGCCTTTTTACAATAAAAATTCACATTTCTCTACTTTGTCATGTGGTTTTTCACCTATCAGTTTCCTCCCAAGCAGGGTCCCCACGCCACTGCGCTGGGTGAGATGAGAAGCTGCAGTTTCCGGACCCAGACAGCGCATGCACGCAGCACCATCAGCGGACACATGCCAAGCTCCTGGGCCTCGCTGACTCTCTACCTTCTCATCTGCAAATGGGAGGGAGCAGCACCTATTTCCAAGGGCTGCAGAGGGGAGTTCAATGGCCAAGGCTGGGATTTAAAAAAAAAAAGAGAGAGAGAGAGAGAGAGAGAGAGAGAAGTGAGATGATGGAAGATCTGATTCCTAAGTCCACATAGCCAGGGAGGAACCACAGGCCCCTCATGGACAGGCTGTACAGCGAAAAACTCAACACACGAAATCATATTCCGTAACTTTCTGCCAAACCAAGAACATTTTGGTCAGTGAACCCAAAATGCTGCTTCCCTCCACTGCAATCTCTAGCCAAGAAGGTAACTTCTCTTTTGAATGTATTCTCCGTGTGCTGTCTGTGGGAAAGCCTCACCTGTAGCCTAACCCATTAGTGCCCCCAAACTGAAGGGTCCTACAGAACACAGTGGCTTACCAATGTGTGTGTGCACATGCGCAAACACGCATGCGCGCACACACACACACACAAGTATGCGCACATTTTTGTTCTATTTTGAAAGAGAATCCCAAAGACACTCTATAACATTGCCAGGAAGGGCAGCAGGGTGGTAACAGCAGACTTGCACCTCTAAAGACCCAGACGTGCAGGTCTGGAAGGAGGTGTGAACTGCACTTAATTAAGGCCTCTTCATCTCAGCTCCTGAGGGCCCGTGGGACCCGTGTCTCAGATGCAGGGGCCACAGGCATTCACAAGATTCGTCTGGGAAGCATATGTGATGAGGTCACTGGAGTCAGAGGGATGGACGCTCTCATAGCCTAGAAAAGACTGGGGTGGGACCAGGGAAGATGGGGGCCACCAGCTGGGGGTGGGGCTGCAAAAAGAGCAGAGCACCTGTTAGAAGAGGGACCAGGGGAGGCCCTCATGGGATGAGTACGAGCCTGGTGGGCAGGCAACGTGAGCGAGCCCAATATTCCAGGCAGAAGGAAGAGCACCGCAGAGGCACGTGGCCTGCATAGGCACCAGCCAGCCACGTTCAGAGGCGGCCTCCCAGGGGCCCTGGACAGTAGCATCTAAGCGCTCTGATTCCATTGTCAAGTCTCATCATATGGGAGCCACACTGTACAGTCATCCCTTCTTTACAACCTGACCTACTTCACAGAAGACTCAGAAGGAGAACAAACTACAGCTGACTTCAATGATATCCGCAAATGTAAAACACTATATAGCAGTGTAGTATGGCTCATTAAAAAAACATTAAATATCCTTCACCTACATTACAAGCCCAGTTGTGAAAATAAAGCTGTCTTATTTCATTAAGAATAACCAACTGAGTCAGTAATGCCAATAATCACCCTCTATCAAGATGGCTGTAATTTGTCAGCCCTTTTAAGTTCTTAGCAAATTAGTTCGTTCAGCAAGTGGTTGCGAGGATAGTCTGAAATCACAAGCTGTGTGGAATGCCTTTCTCTCTAGGTTGCGGGAGGCCTTCGTTAGTGGACCCTGCCATCGGTCAGCCTGTACGTCTCCATCTCTCAAGTGAAAACTCTATTTCTGCACCTGTTTGCTTAACAGAACTCTTCCCGTTTGTTTTCTCAAATAAAGACCTTTCATTTAGGGGCGCCTGGGTGGCTCAGTCGGTGAAGCGTCTGCTTTTGGCTCAGGTCATGATCCCAGGGTCCCTGCCCAGCAGGGAGTCCGCTTCTCCCTCTCCCATTCCCCCTGCTCATGCTTGCTCTCTCTCTCTCTGTCAAATAAATAAAATCTTTTAAAGAAAAAAGACCTTTTATTTGAGAAGTTATTCATGCTTAGCTGTTACAACCATCTTTTAAGCCACTGTGATCATTTGACCTATATCATCTCACTATATTAATAACCCAAACTGAACCTTATGATAAATTATCATGTTTTATTTTAACACTGAAAATCCTCTTTCCTTTCCAAGTGCCTTTCTTTAACACAATGCACACAATATGGGAATCATTTCTATAATTTGTGTTGGCAAGGATTGAATCACCTGTACCACAGTCTGGGACAACAATCCGAGAAGTTCTATTCAGGTGGCATTTTGCAGATCATGTTACTGTGCTCCCCCAAATCGGATCCTAGCTGCCCTCTCTTTTGCCCTTAGACCAAAACCTAACAAACAAAAACGCAATCCGAACAGAAATGCGAAGGCCAAAGAAAGGTGCTGCTACTCATTATCAAGGGAGAATCCACACTTCGGTACTTCTTCTGGCATTTCTGAGCACGAGGAAATTCTGAGAGAACACTAAGCCAAGAAGAAAACTGACAATGATCGGGATTGTAGAATTAGAGAAATCTCAGGCAGCATCACCCTAAATCATCCTTGACAGATCAGAATCCTTGCCTATAAAGACCTTCTTAGGAAGGAAATCTACAACGTCACTGAGATGGTAAGATATTCGATGTTGCCCTAAATAAAAATCCCATATGCTATGCGGAAAGGCGTTCTATAAACCCTGATCCATCTACTTGCAGAGAGCAACTAAGGGATACTTTGTTTATGCATAGATAAAACTCTACCCACAGTCAAGAAGTAAGGGGCTTTAAAATCAAACTCCATTGGTGTGCTTTGGTCTGTCTCTCTCACCAGGAACCCATACGTTACCGATAAAGATGGCATTCGGAGTTTCCCAATCCACAGTAATGTGTGACACTGTATGATAGAAGGGGTCTAATGGAAAAGAATGCAGTCACCCCCAAGGGTCCCCTGGAGGCTTAGTCAGACAGCTCAGCCCACTGCTGCTACTGAAGAAACCAGAAGCTTCACCTCAGAAGAAGGGAAATGAAAGAAGTAAAGAGAAACAGGGCAAGAGATCAGGAAAAGTGGAGAATACAGAGTGGTAAAGCGTGTACCATAGAGTAATGGCTTCCTGGGACCCCGTTCAAAGCCCCAGAATGTGGGCCAACACCTTACTCTGCCTCTCTCAACTGCCAGGATCACTGCACATGTCCCCCAGCCAAAGAGATTGATTCTAGTAAGGAATTTGGGAACAAGTGTTTCAAAAGGATCTGTCAATGAGAAGCAAATTTTCCCTTTGAGTGCAATCATTCAGAAATAGCAAATTTCAACTTCAAGATGAAATAATGAGACTGTATCACAAAGTCTTTTGACATCTGCATTTGTGAAACATCACAGTTTCATGTCGCAAACTCGTGCGTGCCAAGTGAACAAGTGGATCTTCTGTTTTGATACATGTAGCTACACATGCAAAGAGACGCTTTGGGAAAAGAAACAAAAGGCACGTTTTAAGAATAAAATCAGATTCTCAAAAACCAAACAAAATGAAGCCAACAAAATTACAATACGCTATTGATGAAAGAAATTAACATAACTCATATCACTGCTACTATTAAAGTTGGATTCTTAAACTAGCTTCCTGTCCTGATCTTGAACAAACAGGCCAATAAATTTGCATGTCCATAGTCCAATTATTTAAACAACTTACTTTATAGCAAAACCCAGAATTCATCAAAACTGGCATCTTTTAATGCTAATTCTAATTAGAACATGCATTGCATTTTGTATGCTTTCCAATTATGCACGAGAAAAGTCAGCACAAGTGTCCTCTCATCATAATTATCTGTTTCTAATTTCAATTTTGGCTATGACTTTGCACTCAATGATGTAAATGTAACTGTTCCTGTCAGATGAAGATTAATTTGATTTAAGCCCTCTTTGTTCTAATTATATATTCTATTTCTGCTCACTATGCAAGTTCCTTTCTAAGCCACATCTGTATTTTAGCACAACAATGGGAAATTTCTTCGGTATTAAAAGGCGACCATAAGATTTCTTTTTGGCACCGTTAGGACAATTCTCATTAAGCTTGTGCCAAAGCATTTAAAATTTCAGCTGACTAATCTACAGGTTAATGTAATTATTATTTGAATATTAAAGCATGAACTTTTCTGAAATCAAGTCTCTAAAAGTTATTGCTCTAATTACTCCCTCTGCTCCCAGGAAAACCTGATGGTTGTTAGTTTATTCCCCGAGCAAATTCCTTTATTGGGTGACACCTTGCATGCTATGCTTCCAACTGGAACCACTATAAAGGCAGTGGTAAAGAGAAAAATCGATCACTTGGGAGTCAGAGTTGTCTATCTGGAGGTCCGGAACTTAAGCATCCCTGCGTTCATCCTCAATTTCTCTTACTAATTTCCTACCTTGCTATTTCACAAAAATAATCAGGTGAAGAGAAATGGAAGATAGCTAACGAACCCCTTAGTGAGTGTCTGGGGTATGGCGTCATCAAATACACATTTCAGAATCCAGTGCTAAAAGCCAGGCTGAGGTTTAACACATATCTTAGGGACCAAGATTTCAGGTTTTGGTTTTTACTCCTCAGGTAAGATGTGCAGTATAATTCCATTCAGCAAATATGTTTTGAGTGTCCAGCGCAATGCCAAGTATTAGAAAAGTTTTTACCAGGAGCATACGGTGAAGTCAAAATGTCTTTAGCCTACAAAATGCTTTGAGGTTCTCTGAAACCCTCAGTTTATTTCCCAGAGTCCATAGTCTCTTGTGGTTCATTATATCAAAAAAAAAAAATGCTTTGGGGTTCTCAATCTTAAAACAGGGTTTTTTTTTTGTTTTTTGTTTTTTTTTTAAGGTCAGTGTTTGTTGTTCTGAGAAGGGCCATGGTACATGTATTTGAAAACAAAGTAATTCAGCACAGCACACCCAGAGTTCCAGAAGTAAATTATCCCGAAAAAGCCTCATCAGCCTAGGCTGTGAAGGTCAGTGACCTTGTACTACAGCCCCCCCCCCCCCGCTGTGGTGCACTTTTATTTTATCCTTTCCAAGTTCAATTCTGGTCACCAAACAGGTGTGAGGTGGCCTGTGGAGATACACCTAATACAATAATATAAAAATGGAAGGAATAAGGACAGTGGGATTAGGGCAAGATTAAGTAGTCCAAATGCTTTCTATGAAAGCCTGGATACTTACTGCAGGCGGGTCAAAAAGGAGGAGCCAGTTCCTGGCAGCCAAAGGGAACAGGGGTCCCTGAGAGGTTAGGAGAGGGAGAGGGCACGTAAAATTAGAAGGGACCGACTAGATGCTAAGGAAGAGCCCTCTCCTTGGATGGGGATCTGAGACAACTTGCTCTTCCAAATCTTCCTAATAAGATGCTAAATGACACAATGGACCATGCCCAAGCAGCACCCTGAAATTATAAGCCCTATGGTGTGAGTCACAATCGGCAGAGAAAGGTGCTTGGAGCTAATAAAGTCTAAACCTGCAGAAGACCATATCGCTCACTTTCAGTGAAGGAGTCTGCAGTCTGGAGAGCCCAGTGAATCGGACAGAGTTGACCTACTGCACAGGAAGTAGTGATAGACTGGACAGTGAACGCTTTCGGGTGAGCAGTGTGCCATCACGATCGTTCCCCTGCTCTATCATCCCGTGATTTGGTGTCTCCCTTCCCCCCCCCCGCATATACACAGAGGACTAAGCTATAAGTACAATGACTATTTCCTCAAACTGTAAAATATCCAAAAACACGTAAAAAGAATCGATGAAAATGATAAAAAATACTACAATCTCTAAAAGTCTCCAAATAGCTGGATATTTCAACCGCAGTGGGAGCTCTAGCTCCCAGCACTTCAGCCCAGCCAACACACCGTTGCTCTTGATTGCCCCCACAGATCCACTGAGTGGTCGGAAGACATAAGGCTCGCTTGACATGTAAGGAAACTGAGGCCAGAACACCAAGGAACAGTGTTACTACAATTTAAGACTACACTTTCTGTTTCCCCATAATGCTCCACACGGATGCGTGAGATAACACGGAAAGAGCCAGAAGCAGACGAATTCCACGTAAATTCTCTATTGGCACAATCAAGGCGCTGAGGTGTTATCATTGCAGGCTTGGGACCAAATGCCAGGTTAGTACAGGCACATTTTAAAATCCTGCACATTTATGTTCTGAAGAAATGTCTCCAAACTTTCGTAAGAGTTGCAGATGTTTTCATTTTGCTCTATTGACAAACCATCCAACCAACAATGGCTCGCTTACGGTGCTTGCAAAGGCTCTCAGGGAAGCCTGGGTGTGCACTTCTGTGTTGCAGAGTGGTTCGCTCTTTTACACATGGGAAACTTCCCATTTATTCCCAGCGATTCTGCCTCTTCTCAGTAACAAACAGTGGGCCCCTCCGCTGTCTGGGACTCCGTGGAGCCAACGCGGTTGCGAGCGTGCTTCTCTCCCAGCACAGATTCTCCGCAAGGCCCCAGGACCATCTCTCTTCCTGAGGAGCCACGGAGACACTGCTGAAAGCCGGAGGACGTTTTGGTGAATTCTGTCGGAAAGGAAGGAAGAAAGGGGACGGCTCTCATTCGTCCTTTACACTGCTTTCTGTAATCAGGTAGCACAGGCAGGAATTGGAATCTTTCGAAAGGAGACCCAGAGAAAACTCCACTGGGGCTTTTCACAGATGCCAAGAGCTGTGCCCCTGCTTCCATTCTAAATCCTGGTTTGCCTAGGCCGGGGGTTCTGGTTAGTACACCTGACGTACCAGGCCTTCGCTCGGGAGTGAGCTGCTGTGTTTCCAATCCAGTCAAAATTCCAACTACGTCACATTGGAACAAAGAAAATAACAAATGGCTTCATTTCAGCATTTTGTTTTTAATTTTAAAATGCTATTTATTATTATGAAAAGAATAAAATTGGCTTTGGGGCAGATAACGTTCCTAGAAAAATGAGTACGCTCGTTCAGGCGAATTTTCCTCTCTATTGTCTCCACCTGTGGCTCAAAACACAAGTATCAAATAAAGCTCTTCACGGGTTTTTTTTCTTTTCTTTTTCACAACGTGCCTAAGAAGTTGATGAAATTACTGGATTCGCTTGGCGGAACAATGATTCTCATCCCAGCCTGAGTGCGGCTTGGGTTTCTCACACGTTCTCATAATCACGGTACCCAGGTGAAGTGGAGTGGGAGGCAGGATCAGTGTCCTTGAAGCTATTGGAGTCTATTTATGATGGATATAGGGAAGATTGGAGGCATTTCCATTAACAAAACTATCCCTGGGATAACATAATGATCCTTCCATCCTCAAAAGATAATGAAAAATGTCTCCACCCTCTATTTCCCCTACTGTGATTTGGAATCAACAGCATCTGCACACAGTGCATTCTGTAGTTACAATAATGTCAGTTGAGAACTATGTCAGAAAATGTCATTTTCAGAACCACTTTGCTTCTCTGAATACATTGTGCCCTCATTGTCACGCTGCATTCATACCTTCTTATCTCAGTAACAATCCTTGAACTCATTTCACAATATTTCTTTAGGAGCAAAACCCTTCATTCTTTCTGGTTTGGGTTTAAATGTGGTTTTTTTCCATAGTTCAAAAGAAATAAGATATGCCCCAGAACCCATAAAGTCATGCAGATAATTAAGTCCAGTACTCAAACTTTTCAAAGCATCAAAAGCAGAATGGCTTACAATTTTGTAAATATCTTCAAGGATCATGCAAACCAAAGGAAAGACTGTTTCACAGAAACGTAGCATTCTGTAAGGACTCCCTCACATTTCAAATCCCATGTCTAACATTTCCAGGATTCAAGTCCTATGTCCAGGTGACCCCAAGCAAAACAGGGGGAGCAACTGTCTTGGATTGCCCAGGACTGTCCAGTTGAGCACTGAAAGTGCAGGATGGGGGGGGTTGAAAGTGCAGGATGGGGGGGGGGTGCACATCTGGGTGGCTCAGTCAGTTAAGTATCCAACTCTTGATTTCAGCTCAGGTCATGATCTCTGGGTCGTGAGATCGAGCCCTGAGTTGGGCTCAGTGCTGAGCATGGAGTCTGCCTGGGATTCTCTCTTTCCCTCTCCTTCTGCCCCTCCCCTGCTGCTTCCATGCACTCTCTCTCTCTCTCTCTCAAAGGAAAAAAAATAAAATCTTTTGTTAACATACATTTCAAAATGATACGTTTAGGGGCGCCTGGGTGGCACAGCGGTTAAGCGTCTGCCTTCGGCTCAGGGCGTGATCCAGGCGATCTGGGATCGAGCCCCACATCAGGCTCCTCTGCTGAGAGCCTGTTTCTTCCTCTCCCACTCCCCCTGCTTGTGTTCCCTCTCTCGCTGGCTGTCTCTATCTCTGTCAAATAAATAAATAAAATCTTTAAAAAAAATGATACGTTTAAACTTTCAAATTTTCCTACAATTTCCCACTTTTCCACAATCAATTTCTATTACTTTTATTAAAACAAGTTATTGGAAATGTCTGCCAAAGAATCACCCCCCCAAACCAAACAAAACCACAAAATGTCTATCAAATATTTGAGGAGTGCCCCTATTCCTTAAGAATCTACGAATAAGTCTCATTTATTGGGCCCCTAAGGCAACCAACAAAAGCAATCACAGACAAGAGTAAACAAATGGGCACGCTTGTGTGCTGATAAAACTTTATTTGCAAAAACAGGTGTCTGTCGTTTGTAAACCCCTGCTCTATACCAGAGGAAATGTGATGTAGTACTGACCACAACCAGAATGTTATACCCTGAGGCAAGACTATTATAGAACAGAATTTCCTAAATATATCAGAATGAAACTTAATCGGACAGGCTTTTACAATTCAGCTTCCTCATGTGATTTCCCCCTTCAGAGGACAAGAATTCAGGTCTTCTGACCCTTTTGCTGATTCCACGTACTCAGGTCACATGGTCACTCCCTGACCACCCACCATGACCAGGGGTCAACAGGTCAAATGTAATGACTTGACAAACCAAGAGTTAGCTGCTTATCCTTCACTGCTCACACTTATGTGTCTCCATTTTATATGTGCCAGTTGCTTTCTGAAACATAACTTCCAAGAACACACACTGCGCTAAGTCGCCACGTGAGCCCTCGAAACATTCATTCTGCACCATCTAAATCTAATCATCCAGAGGAGCGCCTGGCTGGTTCAGTCTCTGGAGCATGTGATTCTCGATCTCGGGGTTGTGAGTTCGAGCTCCATGCTGGGTTTGGAGATTACTTAAAAATAAAATGTATAAATAATCAATCTATCTATCTATCTATCTATCTATCTATCTATCTAATCATCTGACAGTGAGGAAGCTTTCAGTGCAAAGCATCGGTTTTATTTATTTTATTTTTAAAATTCCAAACTATACTTGTGGTTATCGTGCCTGGGCAGGTTTCAGTACTGCTCAGACATAGTGAATGAAGATTCCGATTTACCAGTATCGAGATAACAGAGAGAAATCAGTCAATTCCTGAACTGCCTTTTTTCTGTCAAATAAATAAGTTGATTGTTTATATATTACAAAGGATGTGAATAACCACTATCAAATGAAATGTTCATTTCTCAAAGCCATTAAATATAGAATTCTCATCCTTCACCGGCAAAGGGGAAAGCACAGTGAACTCTTCCATATGAGACCATGCCAACCCTAGCCAGCTCTGTTCTTCCGCCAAGAGCACTCTGTTCAAATGTTAGTACACACACAACATAGCTAACCTTTTGTGCTAAGCACTTCACATGTTTTATTCCACGTGGTCCTTACTGACCCTCTAAGGTAGGCACTATGATTATCTGCATTTTGTAGATCATGGAAATGAGACTCGGGGCAGCTCACTATCTTGCCCACACTAGTACGAAATAGCTCCTGGATGTAAATGCAGGCTGCCATATCCTACAGCCTGGTCTACGCTAATCCCCTATCCTTCCCAGCTCCTCCCGGATACAGGCCCACTCTCTTTACATGTGTTGCTGGTCAAGCTCAGTCCATCAAACTTGTAAATAATCACTAATCAAAAACATTAAAACTCGCCAGTGTTTTAAAGTCAGCTGTTCTGTTTCAATGATTTTTTTTTTGGAAGGAGCAAAGGGCTCAGATGACCAACAGCATGTTTGTTTCAGAGAAGGTATTCAGGAGTTCTGAGCAAAATTAGGAAACATCTCACAAGATGGGATGGTAGACAGAAGCGGACAGATAGGTACAAAGGTATTATATTTGGCAAACGACCGGCGATTTCACCTTACTACAGGAGCCCCTCTGCTATTTTGTTGCGGAGCAAATACAACACGATCCAGAGCTAGGAGGTCAAGACCAAAGGCTTTGATTACGGTAGGCTGGAAAAAACGGAAACATTTTCCTGTAACTAAATATCATAATTAAGCACAGACAAAGCGCTGAACTGCCTCAGCATCACCATGATTTGAAAACAAAAGTGACAAAAGCAGTTTCAGTCATGATCAAGATAGGGCTAAAAATTCGGTATGGGAAGAACTGATTGAACACGGGAGTTTCTGGTTTGAGCGCAGGTAAAGCGATAACCTGATGCCCAGAGGGAAAGCAATCGGGAAGTTTCAAATATTTATCCCCTTAACTCCCAAACTCACTCTGACAATTGCAAAAGGGTAATCACCACGACAACCAACGTGAAGATCCCCGTCTATGAGACAGTGAATGCCTTCAGCCTGTTCATGCCGTCATCTGAGTTGTACACAGCCCAGAAAGATGCTAAGAGGGAGAGCCCTGTTACTGATGTCATTACACGTCTCTGTATTTTTCTCTTAAAACGCCTAATAGACGATGAGCTTCGGGAGGGCAGCGAATGCATGGTAGTCCATATGATTCCTTAACAGTGCATTTAAATGGAACAGTCTCTCAACAGGAAAGAAGAGTTACCACTTTTCAGCACTTGACACACTCCCCGTCAACAGTGACTAACGGTCCCTCCAACAATGCAGAATCCGTGCCCAAAGGCTGAATGGATTCTCTAGCAGGGCCCTCCCTCTTACTGGTCCCGGAAAGAAATGGGGAGAGGGGCAAAGCAGGAAGAAGAGGTCAATAGTGGCTAATTTCATTAGTGGCATTAAGGTCAGATGTTTGGATCCATACAGGGAGCCCATAAACAGCCCTTGCATCCTCAGGGCAAAAGAGAAATCTTCCTGTTTCATACCTTCTTCCGTCACCACCCTGGGACATTTTGTGATTTCTGGTTGCTTCAGAGATATACCTGATTTTTTTTGTTTTTGAGAGAGAGAGAGGTGTTTTTTTTTTTTGTTTTTTGTTTTTTGTTTTTTTGGTTTTTTTTTTTGCAGAGAGGCACAAAACTGAGACAATAAGAGAAACAAGAGGATTCTGGTCCCCAGACTTTTATCATGGAATTCCTTGTGAGGCCTCTATAGGTTTCAGTACAACAATGGCTACTTCTGAAGCCTGGGTACACATATTACAGCAGTTCTAAGGTCAAGGCACTGGTACTGATGGTCTTCCCTACAGGGAAATTAATTCAAGAGGAAACAAAAGATATCAGCTCATGTGGCCCAGAAAAAGACTTTGAAGAGATGTGGAAAACCAAATCAATCGCCAAAAGCTCCTTAGAATTCTAAGAAGCCAAACACAATTATTGGTAATTAAATGTTGAATTAATGCTTATTAGAGTTAGCTTATTAGATTAATAGAGATAAAAAGTCTTAACAGTACGGTTGCTCATGTGTGTTGCATATTATATGCGGCATAATGAGGTCTATCGCAGAATTGATGTGTGTTATACATTAGTGCGCTTTTAATAGGATTTGGAACATAATTTTGCTAGGTTCAGTGATTTTCGAGGCTTCCAGTTGTGTTTTCTGCTTTCCTGGTCTATTCTTGGTCATAGCCCTGATGAACTGGATGGGGAGCTCTTGATCAGAAACAAAAGGCCTGCTATCACACTGTCCCTTCGTGGGCAAAAGAAGAGCTTGTTTCAAGCTAGGGATCTTGTGGAGGTTATTACGTACATCTTAGCTAGATGCCTGCAGGAAGACCGGGAGGTAAGATTTATCCAGAAGGAGTGGGAGAGAGGTTTGGAAGGCTAAGCGGCAGATCAGGCACTGGTGGGTGCCCTGGAATGTGGAGTCACGCAGGAACAGAGTGGACTCCACGTGGCCTCTTCTATCAGTGGTCTGTGGGAAACTGCCAGTTCAGGGCACTGGCTGGAACCTCAGTGTCCACAAGTTGTCCCAGTCCTAAGCAGCAAGGACAAACAGCCCTCTGCCACTCCATAAAATGTAGGCTACACACATCAGAGCTCCAGGAGACCTGAGCAGAGCTGGTAGTATTTTCCTTCAAAAGACGGAATGTTGATGTTTTGCCAACCACGGAAATCAGAAAAGCTATTACGTGAAAAATGGGTCGGAGTCGGTTTAATGAGATATGTGAAGGTATGCCAAAGCGCGTGGGGCCAGATGCGCGTGTCACGAAATCGGCTGGGCCAGATTATCGGGGGCGGTCTCCCAAGTTCATTTATGCTCTTGCCTCAGAAGTTTCCTCTGGCAATATATAATTGTGCATAAAATTCACCCCACAGTGTATAATTTTCTGAGCAAAAAACACAAACTTAAAAATAGCCGCAGAACTATCAGAGCAGTTACAATTCACGGATTCTTTTGAAGAATTTAAACTAGCATTATCAACACCCGGGGGCAGCTATTTTTGTAAAACAAGAAATAAAGAACATCTTTCATGACTTCCAGGAAGAGAAAAAAAGCAGATTATGCATACTATAAAAATGTGGAGTTGAGTGATTCTGGTATGGTTTCATTTCATTTAATCCTATTTCCTCCCCCACAAACAGCTATATCCTCACAACATCCCTAAGGTCTCAGAGCTGAAAAAGGAGAAGGGAGCCTTATGAATGCTCAGGCTCCCCTGACTTTGGCCTTGGCATTCAGGCCCAGGGGATGAGCTGCCCTGGGAAAGGGGGAGTATAAGCTGCAACGTGACTCTAGGAGGAAAGAGGAGATTTTAATGTTGTTAAAATGTACAGTCTTAAGAAGTGGAGTCGATGTCTAAAAATCCTCTGCTCAATGAAGAAATCACTGAGCAGTTCTTGGCAGAATGTCAAACACTGCATTTAAGAAGACAATTAAAACAGTATAATGCAAAAACTATAATTAGAAACATATCTGCACAAGTAACATACTATTTTTCTTCTATGCAGTTAAAAGAAAAACATGAATTTCTGCCAATGTTCATTAGGGTCTTCACCAGATAATACTGCTTTATTGAGGGGATGGTTTCAGCTGCCACAAAGGTTAAATTAAAAAACAGCAAATGCCCCAAAAGGGATATGTTCTTACATCACTACTTAGATTTTCACATAACATAATTAAATCAGGGACGTGCTCTGGCTCGTTCAATACTAATGTGACCGTGACATTCTCTCACTTGAAATCCAATTTTTTTAATTGGGGTGCTATTCAGGAATAAAACTAGATGCGCAAACTCCATAGTCAGGTTATTAATGAGTTGCTGGATCCCCCAGTGGTTTGACTAAATTGCCCCCCTTCTGCTTATCTCCCGTTCCCTCTCCCTCCCTCCCCTACTCTTTCCCTTCTTTCCATATGTAA